>NC_060275.1:41985033-42241526 GCF_021613505.1 Equus quagga | reverse complement strand
ATTGAGAAGGAGATCTGATCGGTGGTTACCAGGGAAAAGGGGGGGTGTGGGGAGGGTACGGAGGGGGAAGTGGTGTACCCACAACATGACTAACAAAAATGTACAACTGAAATTTCACAAGCTTGTAATCCATCATAACATTAATAAAAAAAAAAAAATGGATTAAAGACTTGAATGTAAGACCCGAAATCATGAAACTTCTAGAAGAAAACATAGGCAGTATGCTCTTTGACATCAGTCTCAGCAGCATATTTTCAAGTCCCATGTCTCACTGGTCAAAGGAAACAAAAGAAAAAATGAACAAATGGCACCACATGAAACTAAAAAGCTTCTGCACAGCAAAGGAAACCATTAACAAAATGAAAAGACAACCTAACAATTGGGAGAAGATATTTGCAAACCACATATCAGATAAGGGGTTAATATCCAAAATATACAAAGAACTCATACAGCTAAACAACAAAAAAACCAACAATCCAGTTAGAAAATGGGCAAAAGATCTGAACGGAGATTTCACCAAAGAAGATATGCGGATGGCCAACAGGCATATGAAAAGATGCTCAACATCATTAGCTATCAGGGAAATGCAAATCAGAACTACACTGAGGTATCACCTCACTCTGGTCAGAATGGCTATAATTGACAAGACAGGAAACAACAAATGTTGGAGAGGATACGGAGAGAAGGGAACCCTTGTTCACTGCTGGTGGCAGTGCAAACTGGTGCAGCCACTATGGAAAGCAGTATGGAGTATCCTCAGAAAATTAAGGATAGATCTACTATATGATCCAGCTATTCCACTGCTGGGTATTTATCCAAAGAACTTGAAAACACAAAGGCATAAAGATACTTGCACCCCTATGTTCATTGCAGCATTATACACAATAGCCAAGACTTGGAAGCAACCTAGGTACCCATCAAGGGACAAATGGATAAAGAAGATGTGGTATATATACACGATGGAATACTACTCAGCCATAAGAAATGATGAAATCTGGCCATTTGTGACAACATGGATGGACCTTGAGGGTATTACACCAAGTGAAATAAGTCAGAGGGAGAAAGTCAAATACTATATGATCTCACTCGTAAGTAGAAGATAAAAACAACCACAAACAAACACATAGCACTGGAGACTGAATTGGTGGTTACCTTAGGGGAAGGGGGGAGGAGAGAGGGAAAAAGGGGTGATTAAGCTCACATGTGAGGGGATGGACTATAATTAGTTTTCAGGTGGTGAACATGATGTAATCTACACAGAATTTGAAATATATTATGATGTACATCTGAAAATAAACAAATAAATGAAAAAAATAAATCCAGATATATAAAATATGGAATAGTATTCAGCCTTAAAAAGAAAAAAGAAATCTTACTATTTGCAATAATGTGGATGAACTTGGAGGACATTATGTTAAATTAAATAAGCCAGAGACATAAAGACAAATACTGCACGAAATCTAGGTGAAATCTAAAAAAGCTAAACTTAAGGAAACAAAGACTGGAATGATGGTTGCCATGGTTTAAGAGGTGGGAGAAATGGGTTGCTGTTGGTCATAGAGTAAAAACTTTCAGTTATAAAGTGAATAAGTTCTAGAGATCTAATGTATGATGCGTAACTATACTTAACAATAATGTATTGTATACTTGAAATTTGCTAAAGGAGTAAATTAAAAGTTCTCATCACAAGAAAAAAGTTTTTTGTAACTATATGTAGTGATAGATGTTAACCAGACTTATTCTGATGATCCTTTCACAATATATACATATTTCAAATCATTATGTTGTACACTTGAAACTAAGATCAGGTTATATCTCAGTTATATCATAATAAAAAAAATGACTGCAAAAAAAAAAAAAAGCTTCTGCATGGCAAAAGAAACCAACAACAAAATGAAAAGACAACCTATGAATTGGGAGAAGATATTGCAAACCATATATCCAATAAGGGGTTAATATCCAAAATATATAAAGAACTCATACAATTCAACTACAAAAAAGCAAACAACCCAATTATAAAATGGGCAGAGGATACAAACAGACATTTTTCCAAAGAAGATATACAGATGGCCAACAGGCACATGAAAAGATGTTCAATATCACTAATTATTAGTGCAAACCAAAACCACAATGAGATATCAACTCACACCTGTCAGAATGAGTATTATTAAAAAGATAAGAAATAACCTGTGTTGGAGAGGATGTGGAGGAAAGGGAACCCTCGCACACTGCTTGCAGGCATGTAAACTTGTGCAGCCACTGTGGAAAACAGCAAGATGTTCATAGTAGAATCTAGATGGTGAGATACGGTGTTCAGTGCTCAATTAGTTCAACTTTTCTGTTTGTTTGAAAATATTCACAATAAAATATTGGGGTAAATGGGAAAAATAAAAAAATAAAACATGATCCGTGCACTTGACTATGGCAGCCATAAAAAGTCCCATGCAAGGTTCCTCAACATCATTATTGATACTTAATAGGAATTCTGGAATGAGCTTGCCTTTTACAGGTGCTGAGGCTAAAAATTAGAGAGAAAAATGATTTTTCTCAAGGCCAACTTTATTCTCAAAACCAGAGTGTCCTGAAATCTACTTTTATCAATATGAGATCTCTCACTCACTCACTCTCTCTCTTTTTTTTTTTTTTTTGGTGAGGAAGATTCGTTCTGAGCTAACATCTGTTGCCAATCTTCCTCTATTTTATGTGGGATACTGCTACAGAATGGCTTGACCAGCGGTGCTAGGTCCGCACCTGGGATTTGAACCTGTGAACCCCCGGCCGCTGAGGCAGAGCCCATGAACTTAACCACTACGCCACCGGGCCAGCCTCTGAGATCTCTTTTAAATTGCTAGATAGTGAAGTGGAAATATTATTTATAACGAAGGTTAGCAGTAGTCACTTGCACCATCTAGGGAAATGGTATAGCTCCTACGAGTTGGAACTACATCTCTATTTTGCAAATGCCAAAACTGATTTCATTTCTTCTGTGCTGCTAAATGGTGGAAATTGAAGTCGATCACTTTTCTGTGGTCAAGCAGAGCACATTAATGAGTCTTCCCTGTGGCGAGGTAGAACCAGGAGTAGAGAACGAAATTTCTTTGTAAGTTAGAGGGAATGGAATTGAGTTTTCAAGAAGTTTACTCTTCAGTAGAAAAGTATCAACTTCTCAGTAGAAAAGCCCACACACAAATGTTTTGTATGACAATTTTATTTTATTTTGTTTTTTTGGGTTAGAATATCATGAAAAATGGGTTATGCTCCATATCTGGTTAGATAGAGAGCAGAGAGAATTAAGAAAATGAGGCAGCAAATATTTAGAGGATGAGTAATAAATTGTGCTAATTTAAAACACACATACACATGCACCCACACACACATACACACACATGAGTGTGTGTATTTAATTAATTAAAATGCAGCAGTAACTGTCACAATTGTTTATTATTTAGATCAGCAAAGATATTTTCAGGGAGGAGAACTTTATCATTAGCATTACCTAGAATTGTTGGCATATGGTGATAAAAATATTAATTTTGAGTTGATTTTATTATTATTTTTAATTATCTAAAGACAATGCCTGTATCAAAGTGGACCACACCCACCTCCCCTCACTGGGTATGGCACTGTAAGAAAATAATGGGGGAGACACAGTTAGGCTACTAAAACTGGCATGTGTGTATATATATATACACACACACATATATGCATAGATACATCGTATCTGTATTACATGTACACATCGTATAAATGTGTATATATTTCCCAAGGGGCAGGGTGACCTCTGCTGACATCTGTGTTACAGTTAGAATATATTAAATATAGAAAGTCCAGCATTTATCATAAGATCTATAATTTCTAAGAGCTGCAAAAATGCAAGCCTGCAATGTAAACATTTCTTGAAAGGGTAAATTGTACAATTTCTACAGAATAGTATGGCATTCAAAATGTAATCTGACACTGCTTGCAGTATGCAAATAGACAAGCTTAAATTTAACACCTAATATCAGACTGCATATAAAGATAACCATTTCCCATGGAGTTTATATAAAATGAATGCAATAAAATTTTTGATTATATATTATGGAAATTCATATAAAAAAAGACAGAAGATATCCTATGTATAGAAAAACTTTCAAGTTCTCATAATTCTGTAAATATCATTTCTTTCTGTAAAGAATAATGACATTTCAGGATAAACTTCCTAAACTTTGAACTGTTTTCTTTCACTCTTTTTGTGATCATGTAAAGGGGACACACACAAAAATAAATGCCATGAGTTAAAATAAGAAATTTGCTTAAAATTTAGCTTTAATGTCATCTGTCTCTGTAAAGTGACTCTTCCTAAGCAGAACATTCGGTCAATACATCAAACACAGTATATCTAGAAGTTTCTTCTCATGTGGACAAGTTTCCCCACGAGATCTTCCATAGTTATTCTGTGCTCATCCCGTCTTAAAGGATTTTCTGATAAGAACCAACAAATAAGATGGCCAAGATTTAAGATCCACACTCACTTTTACTGTAACTGTAAATAGTATTGATTTTTCTTCAAATAGCTGAGAAATATTTGATTTAAACTCTGTTTTGCCCATGACAACAAAGTGTCAGACTTGATTCAAATTAACTTATTGCTTTAAGAATTAAATACTTAAAAAAAAATCAGCTCTGTTTAGTTTCTTTGCACTTAGCATCAACCAAAGTTATCCTGTAAAAAGCCACTTTGCCGAGAATCTTCTAAAGGAGCAAGTTTGCCCAAGGCTGATCCTTTGTGTCTTGAGTCGCTATCTGAGAGAAGTGTTTGGTTTTGAAGCTTGCAAAAGCTGCTGCTTTTCATGAATCCACCTGTTATTTTAGACTCTGCTTGGTCTTTTGGTCCTAGGTGGTTATCTATTGCACTGATGTAAAAGAAAGCATTGTGTTTCTGCACAATTTGGTGTCGACCCTTCAGTTTGCAGACACCCTAAAACCATAAATCTTTGTTGGCTTTGGTTTCCTATTAGGGCACTTAAAGTAAACAACATTCCTTCCATAATGTTAAAGTTTCTTCCAGGATTGTGTGTCCTTGAGCATAACATTTCCTGTCAATGGATCTCAAATCACTCATTGGTGAAATGGAGGAGGTAAGAAAGTAGACACATGCACATGCTATTCTAAATGTGAGAAATAAATCATTATAATCTCTGGTAAGTCTGTCATTCAGAAAGAAAGAGAAAGCAATAGACTGGTTATTCACAGATTCACTTATCCACTCATTAGAACATAAGCTTCATAAAGACAGGAGACTCATTCTTCTTCTCTGGGGATCCAGTACCAAAACCAATGTCTGGCACTTATGTTTATATTCGGAAGATCCAAAGATAAATTTAAAAAAATAAAATAAAGGTTAGCTCCTGTCCTTAAAGATCTTGCTACTCCATAATCACTCTGGCTGTATTATAGGAAAGAAAGCTCTGATGAAAAAAGAAAAAAGAAAGAAAAAAATTCAGGAAACCAGAGTTCCTCCTTGCACTTTGCAACCTACCTGGTATATAAGCTTTGGTACCATTTAACCTCTAGGTGCCTCAGTTTAGTCATCTGGAAATGGAATAGTCTGCACTGCAAAAGGACAATATATTGAGTTCAGTCACGTATAACAGAAAACCTAAGTGAGAGAAGCTTAAACAAGTTGAGTATGTATTTTTCTTCAAATAGTGAAAATTGCATGGTTAGCAATTTAGGGCAGGCTTAAAATCTCCATGATACCATCAGAGACCCAGTTTCTTCTGTCCTCCTGCTCAGCTCTCCTTAGCGTGTTCATCTCGTTTCATTGTGACAGACAGTGCTAGAGCTTCGATATCACAACCATATTCCAGGCAGAAAGATGGGAAGAACAAAAGGTCAAAGGGCCATTTTGGCTGAGTTGGCTTCCCTTTAAGGAGTTGGGCACATGCTCTACTTTCCCTTAGATCTCAATGGCCAGAACTGTATCCCATATTTATAAAGGATACTAGGAAACTCATTTTTTCTTAAGGCGGCCACTTGCATATATAACAAAATCAGAGTTCTGTTAGTAAGGAGGTAGGAAATAATAAACACTGAGTAGTAAATTAGCTGGCTGAGTCACAAGTACAATCTGTTTATTTACACAATAAACTTTTATTGCATGTGCATTTAGGTTTATTTTGCAATGGTTAAGATGAAGAGAAAGGAGTGCCCAAAGATGAATAAAATGCTTACTGTAGACTGAATGTTTGTGTTCTCTAAAATTCTTATGTTGAAATCTCATCTCCAGTGTGATGGTATTAAGAGATGGGGCCTTTGGGATGTTAGGTCATGAGAGTGGAGCTCTTGTGCATGAGATTAGTGCTCATATAAAAGAGACCTCAGGGAGCTCCTTCACCCGTTCCATTGTGTGAGAACACAGGACTGTCTGTGAATGAGGAAGTGGGCCCTCACCAGATAAAAGCTCTGCGTAAGTCTTGATCTTGGACTTCCCAGCCTCCAGAAAAGTGAAAAATAAATTTTTTGTTTAAGCCACTCAATTTTGGTAATTTGTTATCACAGCCTGAGACTAAGACAATTTTGCTCTCTATGTCTCAAAAGATACTTGTAAATATTTTTTCCTTCTGCAAGTCTGTGTTAAAGCCTAATAAAAACTTGGTGTAGAAGTCCCAAGTCTACCCCATTTAGGGGACGGGGAAGTTGATGCTAGCTTAGTTGGAGCAGCATGGCAGTAATTGCTACCGACCATCTTTGAAAACAACTGCCTACATTTCATAAGGCCACCAACATTATTTTGGTAGGCTGAGTGGCTGAGCAACCGCCTGCTTATGTTCCTCCCCACAGTCAAATTCTGTCAAGTACACGCTCACTGCATTCACTGGGAGATAGTACTCTGAGACTTTACCAATTTTAAACTCTCCACCTACGTTTTTCAGGGCTAGTTGCCCACATGAAAAGCATAAAATTCTCTACCACACTATTTTGTTCCATTTGACCCAGTTCTGTAAATTTCAAACTGAGTATCTTGGTTATCACAGTTAATATTTTCCGAGTTTCCTCATATTTAAAATTAGAACAATATCATCTACCTTATTAATCAAAAAGATTATGTATCAAATGAAAGAATGGATGTTAGAGCTCTTCACCAGCTGCAAATAACTGACAAATGTGAATTGTTGCTATGGTTACTCTTTGCCTGGGCTTATCGCGCCCTGCTCCATCAATACTAGGCCTTCTCCCACGCAAACTCCTTGGCTCAGTCATGCTTCATAACAACATGGCATCTTCCTACGGCATGGCAATCCTTTGTAATTAAATAGAAGCAAAAATATTAGACAAAGAAATAAATTTATTTCCTCCTGAAAATTCTCCCCTAATTTGCCATCCCACTTATTATCCTCACATCTCACTGCACTAATCAATGTGAATTTCAAAGTATATTTGAATAGTTGAATAATTATTTATTCGTTTCTATGATTTATATTCTTTGTTTGCTATATATAGCCTTATTCAAATAATTTATTTACAGGAAACTCAACTATTAGTTATAATAAAGGGAAGCAGGACATTGATAATCTAAAAGAGTGTTAAGGGCAGTTTATATTTGTTTTGGGGATGCATGTTTTTCAGAGGATTTGCTTTCACAATTACATTATTTTGCTTGCTAGAATTACATTTTATTTGCCTTCTTTGGGCAGAGAAGAGGGGGATACTGAGGAGAATTCTGAGTACCGAGAGAGGATGGTCTGTATATAAGCCAAACTCCATCATGAAGACACACAGTTTTAAGATATACTAATCATTAACGGTTGATCATATAACACATTTGCTTTTATTCATTTCAGTTCTCCACCATATTATAAAGTCCTTAAAGGACCAGCTGCAAACAGATTCTATAAATATTGAAGTGAAATGTACCATAACAAGCCCTTATCTGAATATGACCAATAAATCTCAGTGGCCAAAATATCGTTACCTAATTCTGGGGCTGACCCAAAATCAAATAAGGTGATATAATTTTATTGTTTCTTTTATCCTCTTGTGATATTAATATTTGGGTGGAGTGTGTGTGCACGTTCACACATATGTATGTTTAGAGAGAGACAGACAGACAGAAAGGGAAAGGAGAGGGGGAAGTTGAATAGAATAATGAGAGAAAATGATATTCTGACTGACTTTTCTTTTATACCAAAATTCACAGCAGCATAAAGAATGATTTCATGGGAGCAAAACAATAAGATAAACATTTAAAACGTATTTCATAAATATAAAGTAATTTTGGAGTTTACCTCAGTGGAGGTAATGGAACACATTGCTTTTATTTAATTTAGAACAGGATATGCATTAGCCGTCTCTTAGCTAGTTCATTTATAAACTATTAATGATTTAATTTGCATTTACATCAAGAAGGAAAAAAAATAGTTATTGCGTAGGTCTCTTTTTCTCCAGACACTGAGTCATTATTTAATTAAGTACTGTTTATGGTTTCACATACCACATTTGCATTTTTATCTAGGTGCTGCAATTGAGTAAACATATATTTAATTTATCATCTCATATATTTTTTAATCTAGGCATATGAAGATCATTAGCTTTTCTTATAACGCCATGTTTTCTTCCAATTTTTAACTCACAGACAATAGTTTCATTTCCTTTTCTTTGAAAATGGTGTTGTTAAAAAGTTAGAGACCAAAAGAAAATCAAAATATTCTGTACAGCTTTTCAGCACCCTACTTCACAGATTCCATTTTTAAAATAATTGCACTTTTACCATATATCGTGTGCTGTTTCCAATCACGTTTATACAGACTTGATTTTCCGACTGATTGTTTCCTTTTAAGAGCTACGTAAGTAGTTAACCATGTTTCGAAAATTCTATAAAATTCTTAATAAAGCTTAAGCTAACATGAAAGAATACTATTAAAATGGATGAAATGGATGCAATATATAAACTCAAGAGACTATAGTCATTATCTACAATTATAGGAAGAATTGTTTTCAGGAAACAGAAGCATAAAGTTACAAAAATGAAAATTGATTTTGAATATTAGGGAAACAGTACGAAAGTCTTTAAGCTCTGATACTCTTCTGAGCTAGATAAAATAAATCCCTTGTTTAGAATAGTTTATTGGCTTCTTCAAAAAAACATGAAAGCACAGTGCCAGAATAAAATGTCCCGTCTGTCTGTCTATCTATCTATCTATCTATCTATGATATATCATCTCTATCTCTGTCTCTATATCTCTTTGGTGCATGTGTTTAAAGAGAAGGCTGAAAAACTTGCCAACACTTCACCAGAGTGGTGATGTCTCCCCATTATGAGATTCCTTCTTTATACCATTGCTGTCTTCACCAATGGTAGGAGGAGTCTCCAGGCTCAACTTGCCCAAAACAAAAAAACCTGAGCAGGGCTAGGGGACCAAGAGTCAGATCTTCAGCAGCCTGGAGGTGAAGCATCAGAAAGCTGGACCTGGAGATGAGGCTGAGAGACTGAGCCAAATACAGAACAGGAAAGAGTTGGAGCCGACAAGCTGGTGGGCTGGTCTGAGCCTAGATGCCCCCAGTTGTATGACTACAAGAAGAGTCGTAAGTTGATCTTGAGACCTCTCTTCTGAGTCAGAAGGCTGCTGAAGTGGTTGTGGGTCAGGGCTGGCCACTGTCAGAATTAGAAACAAACTGTATCTGGAAGAAAGTTTGCCCAAGATACCTGCAGAATTACAATCACAGGTGATGGTTACCAAACCAACTAGAAACCAAACCTCTATGATGTAAACAGCAAAGTAAGATACAAAGACTAGGCAGCAAGGACTGCAGATTTGGCAACTGTCTGGTGTAGAGTATGGGATAGCTATGGAGCAAATTTAAGGAAATAAAAAATGCAGTTGTAAGGTAGGCATAGAACAAGAAGTGATGAAGAATGATTGGCAGATTTAAAAAATAAATCAAATTTCTAGAAATGAAAGACATAAACTTTGAAATAAAAACAAACTCAACGGACAGGTTAAATGACCTTTTAGATGCATTTGAAAGAGAATTTATGAGCTTGAAAAATGTATGTAAAAAATTACTTTGAAAGCAATAAAGAAAGATCAGGAGGTGGAAAATAAGAAAGAGATTAAGAGACATGGAAGATGGGATGGGGAGGAGCACATTTACAGATGGATGCTACAAGTAGTGTTGAATTTTTGATATGTGTTGGTTCATGGGTTTACATTGTATATAATAAAAAAGCAAGTAAGCAAAAACCAAGATAACAGGGCACCATTAACTAAGGACTCTTAAGATGAAATACCAAACAAAAAATAATCTCCATTCATTAAGGAACTGAACATAAGAAGTACATAATGAGATTAAAATAATTACTTAGTACTATTATTTAACTGTTACTAGTAATCTTTAAAATATTACAAAAGAAAAATAGCTGTTGAGTTTATGGATGTGCTGTGTGAATAGCCCTCATGAACATCGATTTCTTTTCTTCCCTCAGGCCTAAGATAGAAAGCACAGCTACAGAATGATTTCCTAGCATCTTGAACTCTGAATCTCTTTTCTATTACACACAGTAAAACACCTATCATCAAAATAAGTAGTTATTAATCTGCTTCTAATGGTTTTACACAGGCTCAGAAAGAAATTTTGTGAAGCTGAAATGTTCTATTTAGTCTAGGAATCATAATATGTAGAAAATAGCTTAAGGGCACTATCAAATATAAATCACCTAGAGAGAACGATTTAGGATAACTACGCCCATGAAAGTTCCCTGATTTTGTTTTGCAAATTTTTCAGCAATATGATTTCAGGTCACAACGCATTTTGAACTATTGTCTCCATAAGTTTTACATCACTTAGTATTGTTTCTATTGTCATCTTGTGTCACTTTGGTCCTGTGTAGCAATATAGAGAAGAAAGACACTGGTTTGGATGACAGAGTCTTGCCAGGGTTTGTTGATTCCATGATGGGACTGACATGATTGAAATAAGGCTATAGATTAATTCAGCCTAGCTCAAATGATACACTTTTGACCAAAATTTATATTAGCTAAACACACACACATTTCCAATTAGTTTTTTTATTATAACAATCATGTCCTTGTTAAGGAATTTTTGTACTCATGTTCACTATTAGTTTTTAATAAACATTATCAAGGACCTCTGTTAAATTCTTGCATTTTCTATATAGCATCTCTATTAAATAGACAAGTTTTTCTTACATGAAAATATAGATATTAAATGTTCATACTAGCGTGTTGATATATTAGAAAATCTTTGATGAGATTTAATAGAAGTAAATAGTTCCTGGGAAAAAGTTATAGATTCTTTCAGAAAACAGTACTGCTTCATATAAAAGAGACTTGAAAGAACTCTATTATATGTATAATAAACTTTCATGATAGCTGCTGGCATAACAATAATAAGACTGTAAATAAGTTCAGCTCAGCTGAAAGAAAACACATTTCATAATGTAGCTCCAAGATTTCTTTCTTTATATCATTAACGATTTCAGAGTAACAGGTAGTCAATTTTTATGCCATAACAAGTAGTTAAACAGCCATATAGAAACATAATGTTTAGGCTAATAAGATATATAGGCATAAATATACATAATAAACAAGGAGATCGTTCAATATAAGGGTATATTTAGCCTCTAAATTTATCCATATTGTCACAAATGGCAAGATTTCCTTTTTTAAGGTGAATAATATTCCATTTTCTATATATACCACATTTTTTTTATCCATTCATCCATCAATGAATGTTTAGGCTGCTTCCATGTCTTGATCCATTGTGAATAATATATCAATGGACATGGGAGTACAGATATCTCTTCAAGATCCTGATATGAATACTTTTGGATTAATACCCAGAAGTGGGATTACTGGATCACATGGTATTCTATTTTTAATCGTTTGAGGAGACTCCATACTATTTTCCATAGTATCTGTATCAATTTACATTCCCACCAACAGTGTACAACGGTCTCCTTTTCTCCACATTCTCCTCAACACTTGCTACTTTTGTTATTTAGATAATAGCCTCCTTATTGGTGAGAGGCACTATCATTTTCTTGATGATTAGTGATGCTGAACACCTTTTCATATACCTGTTGGCCACTTGTATGTCTTCTTTGGCTAAATGTCTATTTGGTTCCTTTGCTCATTTATTAATTGCATTATTTGTTCTCTTGCTATTGAATTGTAGGAGTCACTTATATATTTAGATATTAACCCTTTGTCAGACAGTTTGCAAATATTTTGTCCCATTCTGCCCAATCCACCCGATCTAAATGTAGATTATCTTTTAATTTTGTTGATTGTTTCCTTTGGTGTGCAGAAGCTTTTGTTTTTAGTGCTCTGAATTTCTTTTATTTTTTAAACTGCTTTATTGATGTATGATTGACATACCAAAAGCTGTACATTTAATGTATCAACTCGATGAGACTGGAGATAAGTATACACCCATGAAACTATCATCACAACCAAGGCTTTTTATTTATGAGGACTTTACAAGGCTTTGCTTTCATGAGAAATCTAAAATAGCCACTCATAGAAGCAGAGAGTAGAATAATGGTTGCCAGGGGCTGGGAGGAGGGGTGATAAGAAGGTATTAATCGAAGGGTACAGTTTCGGTTGTTCACCATGAATAAGCCCTAGAGATCTACTGTACAGCATAGAGCCTATAGTTAATAATAATGTATCGTATACTTAAAAATTCACTGAGAGGGTAGATCTTATGTTAAGTTTTATTATCACAAAATAATAATAATAAAGAGGGTGGAAGGAAACTTGGAGGTGATAGATATGTTTATGGCATAGATTGTAGCAATGGTTTCATAGGTGAATACTTATCTCCAAACTCATCAAATTTGTACATTAATTCTGTACAGGTTTTTGTATGTCAATCATACCTCAATAAAGGGTTTTTTTGAGAAAGAGTATATTTTTCCTAAAATAAACCCTAACTTTTTTCTCTGTGGCTTTATCTAGGCATCCAAAAATCTCAAATATCACTGATGGAATTATTATCACTTTATTTACAATAATAAATTATACATTTGGAGGAGACCTCAAATACGATGCAATATCTTTGGAGAGATGCAGTGTAGAATAAGAGTTTGTGAATATGAATGTTTAAGACAAATGTCATCCTGTCTGTGAGCACAGGCATAAGAGAGAACTGAGTTCGAAACTTAGCTCGACTGCTTCCCAGCTGGGGACTTGGGCAAGTTTCCTTGTCACAAAATGGGGGAGACAGTAACTACTCTAGAGGTAAGTTTCTAACATTAAATGATAAATGCATATAATTATTTGACAGAAGACCCGAAATTTAATAAGCACTCAGTAAAAGGTCATTACGTCATTAACCTATTTTGAAGGGTGGCATAGAAAAAGAAATAGAAAATAAATGCTAATCCAAGTGCTGATAACCTAAATATTCAGTGAGCTTAATAAAATTCAGGGTTTAGCATGAGAAAACTTAATTAAATATAATCATTCTTTCATTTTCTTTCCAACATAACTCAATTTTGAAAGAAATCTGATATTTTTGAGGAGTTGGAGTCTGCTTTTTTAGCAAATGCTTGCTTTAACCTCATGATGTGAAACAGCATAGCTGAGATGATGCTAGGAAATATGAGATGGGAGAGGGCAAATTTGGTGGGCCAAATAGAATTTCTGTGGGTGTAATGATTTTTAGAAACTGACAGCAAGCTGTCTAACACCATATTTCCATATTCATCCTCAGGTAGCATGAGCCACAAAATTCCTAGCTCAAAGCCTTCCTGGTTGGCTGGGTTATAACTTTGGGAAGCTTTATGGCTGAACTTTAAAATAAATCCACATGATTTGGGGCTCTAAATTCAATTTTTGGAATATTAATCTAGGAGAACAACAGACATTTATTCTGTCCAAATGTGCCATTGGCTCTCTTAAAACCATGCTGCACAATTCTTCTGTGAATGATTGAGAACCTCATATTGCCTTCCTGTCACCGTAAGTTCCATGAAAGGCAGTATCTCCTTAATGGATATTTGTTCACCTGTCTCATCTACTCAAATAAAAAGCTGAAATAAATACACACTTGAATTACTCTGAGGATTTATTCACAGAGAAATTATCTGTCAGGAAGTTAGTTACATCCACGAGACATTCATCTCTTCCCTGTGTGTAGTAGGCCACCAGATGGAAGCTCTCCATAGCTCTCATGGGCTGTGAATTGGCACTAATTGAAAGATCAACACTCACTTCAAGACTCCTGTAGAGAAACCACATCCCCAGATCTCCAAATCCTCTAAACCACAAATTTAGAGTGTACTTCATTGAATCTTATTGTTTTTATTTTGCAAAAATCAATAACGTCTTCAGAGAAAATGTTATGCATGTGGTAGAAAAAATCCTTGAAATTTCATCATTTATATTTCACATAATTTTATCCTCTTTCTAAATGACTCCAAATAGCATTTTTTTCAAGATGGCATAAAACATTGCGTGTGATGAATTTCACTCCAAGAATAATATTATTTTGAATTGCTTTGATTTCGTTGAAGACATACATAGATTTTTTTTTAGTGAGGGGTAATAAAAGTAAATTACTATTTCATTACCTCCTGTGTCATTTTCATGGCCATGAACTAGACTGACAGAAGCATTCTAAAACAGATAATAGCTACTCAGATAAGTAATGCCTTATCTCATTATTTTCCCAGCAAATATTTTATATTGGTCAAGTTCCTAATTGTTGACAAAATGCTATAATAAAAACTTGATTCAATACAGCAAATATTTACTGAAAACTCACATGTCCTATTCATTGTGCTAGGCATGGTGAGAGAACAAAGATGGCCATAAAATAATTTCTGATAATTTGAGCCTTCCTTTCCAGTGGGAAAAAACAGCATAGATGCAGACACAAAGTATGATTTTAGAAAAATTGAGCTGTTATAATAGGGGCACAAAGAATTACTTTTCATGGGAGGAATCAGGAAAGATATTAAAATGTAGTGAAAAATAAATTGTATTTGAATATATAAAAATGGGGCAAGGACTTTCCAGACAGAGAAAATGAGGTTATGAAATAAAATATAAAAGTAGTCAGTGGAGTAAATTCCAGAAAAGAGGTTGAATAAATTGAATAAAATGAGAAATAGACTTCACTCTGGGAGTTAATCGGTGACTTTACACCGACATATTTTTCATTGACATGGAATTGTCTTAAGGTTATTAGGAAATAAGGCAGGATAATCATTCTATCCTGAGATAAATTTAGGACTTTTCCTGTGTCTCAGGCGAGTTCACTTTTACATTGCACAGAATTTCTTCAGTATAAAATGGTGCAGTTGAAAGTCAGATTACAAGGGAACCCAGGGCTAAACAGATCAGCAGGACCACGTAGATTAGCACAGGAAGTGTTGACGGTATGGCAGGTGAGAAAACATCAGCCGTTAGAGATTAGATAGCATATAGAAAAAAACATCATAGTTACTGGAATTCTGTTTTACATTAATGGACTGCATTTCCAAAAAAGAACTTGATTTAGCAAAGAGATTAACTTTCGCAGGGAAAATCTGAGCATGAGAAATTCTGGGAGGCTAATGAGAATACTAGCGCGGAATTACAGGTAGTTAGAACGTCAACGCTGGAGTCCAACAGACCTGTGTTCAAATCTGTACTCTGGTTGTGTGATCTCTGGCAAGCTACTGAAAGTCTCGATGACTCTGTTTTCTCATCCATATAATGAGGAGGTTACCCATACCTACTTCAAACTGTTGCTGCTTCTGGATAAATTAATATATATCAAGTGCTCAGAACGGTGCTAGAACATAGCAAGCACTCAAAGATGGCTATAAAAAATCATCGTGGTTTACAAACTGGATAAGCAAGTGAAGAAGTGAATAGAAAGGACAAATTATCTGCTAAAAAAATCTACAACTACCTCCTCTTGTACATCAAAAAGAATTGAAATATTTTTTGGTAAAGTGTTCTTTCAGAGTTTAATCTCCACCAATTATTTTGTCTTTCCTCAGAGGGAACAGACATGGTAGCAACAGGCTTATAACAGCATTTTGAGTGATATTAGTTGATTCAAATAATTATTCAAAAAATTATTTAGTATATATTTAGTGTTTGCTGAAGTCCTAAAGGCAAATGGGTTGAACCGCAAAATACATTGCAAGGATTTCGAGTACCAATATTGAGGAAGAGCTTTAGTCAAGTCTGCGTGCCACTGTCACAGGATCTGAATGAATCTCTCTCTCTCTCTCTCTCTCTCTCTCTTTCTAAGCTGAAAAAACATCTCATGTAAAGAAGTAGAAGTGAAGAAAACAACCAACTGACTTGTTTGAACAAGTTTATTTTTATAGAAATGCAGAATATTGTTCAACTTTGGAGAAAAAGTCAAAGGCATACACCATTACACAGTGGTCAATTTTAGATTCTGTGCAACGTTGTCTCTTTTTATTTTTACTTGCATATATGGCATAGTCAATATATTCTTTTCTAGATAAAGCTGGAATTGAGAGCTACTTCAAAAAACCAGAAAAACATTTTGAAGGCAGTAAGAGAGGGTAGGAAAGTCTGACTGCCTGGTCTCTAATCCCAGCTTTACCACTGTCTGTTGTCGATTGTGGTCTTTCAAATAATGACAAGAACCAGCAGATAATGGTAAATATCAAAGGAACAGTTGCTAGACTGTCAAAAGTTTACAGAAATAGTGTGCACTTACAGATGATCCAGGCAGAATTCATGGGATGGTATGAGATCTTCGAGCTGAAGTGTAAAGGGTAAGTGTAATTTTTCATTTATTTTATTTTTCATTTTAAAATATATCAAACATACAAAAAGGGATTAGATATATAGATAGAAAGATGATAGATAGATAGATAGATAGATAGATAGATAGATAGATAGATAGACAATCTGTAGCTTCAGGAATAAGAAATTCATGAACCTACCACCCACCTTAAGAAATTAAACATTGTCACTACCTTTGAATGCATCCGTATTCCCTTCCTTGCTCATAGCTCCCTCAGAAATAACCACTGCCCTTGGACTGGAGGCTAATCATTTTCTTACATTTCTGTACACTTTTACCAAATATGCCTATATCTCCAAGAAATATACAATCTTTGTTTTGTCTAGTGTTGTTACCATTATTTAAATAAAATAGTACTATCTGTATTTTTCTAAGACTTGTTTTTTTTGCTCAATATTAAAGTTTCGGGATTTAATCATGTTTATTTATATTGCTATTAATTAATTTGTTTTCACCGGTATGTAACATACTTTTCTATAAATATACCTCAATTTACTTATTTATATATTCTTCAGCCCATAGATTTTTGGATCATTTGTCTGTGGTTTTCTATTATAGAATTGTTATTATAAACATTCCTAACATATCCCTTGGTACACTCATGCAAGCATTTTTCTAGGTAATATATCTAGGATTGTAATTTCTTAGTCAAAGATTTGTGCACATTCAATCTTACTAGATAATACCAATTCTTTACCAAATTGCCTATACCTATTTACACACCTACAAGTATTAGATAAAAGATCCTGTTAATACATACCCTTTTCAATATTTGATAATTTCAGACTTCTATATTCTCAGATTCATATCTACCAAGCAAAAGAGAAAGTAAAGTTTTACATGGATCAAAAAATTCTAGTCCTAGTGAAGATGAGATTTTTTTATTATTGTTATTATTTATAACTAACTCATATTTGGAAGGGATGCTTATAATGACATGCATTTAAATATACTTTATAATTTTTCATTAGCAAATAGGATTATAAGTAGTCAGCTCTTTGTTATTTTTTTAATTAATAAAGAAAGAACAGCAGATGATAGTAAAATAACACAGAAAAATTCAAAATTTACTTATATATGCTCACACACATACACAAACATTCTACGTTGCGATAAATTAATATTTACACACTACTTCTATGCCTAGCCTCCCTTATGCTCTATGACTTGTCATCTGTTTCTGGAAGCTCAAAACACACAATTCCTCTAGTAACTTGATATGATATAGTAATGGGTTAATCATTTGATGAAAACAGTAAGATTCTGTGACATAATTATTCCAAATTAATATAGCCTTTTTAGACTTGCGTATGAGAGATAGTATGTCCTATTTTACTAGAGACTTTTCATTGATTGACTTTTCAACTCTATTTTTAATTGGTGGGCAGTGAATGGAATTATCAAAATCACAGACATTTTATAGATTTAATGTTTCTGGTAGCCCAATTTAATCCTGAGAAGATAAAATATTTAAAAGTTGATTGATTACATTGAACTACAGTATATCTTGGAGAACTAAGGGGCTAGGATGTTAGGGAAATAGTTAATTCAAAATGGATTGAGTTCATTTTCCATATTTATATCTGCTTTACAGGCTTTTGTTTAGATGTAATATAAAGAGAAAAGAACTATTTAAGCTTTTTATTCCTTTTCCTCTTTTTGTGCAATGATTTTTTTTAGGTAATGTTCAATATTCTTTAAGCACCTCACCGGACGACTTTGCATAAGTACTTTGCCTGTATTGTTCACATTCCTTCAATGTGCCTTTCTGGGTCTCATTGCCAAAATGAGGATAGAAATCTATATAAATCTATAAAGTCCTTAATCATTAACACTACCTCCCTCAGCTTAAATTCCAACTCAGTCATGAAAATACTAATGAATCTTAACATGGCTCCATGAAAAGTCTTAACTGTGATGGTCCCGAATATGTGACTGGTGTGTGTGCCAAGATGATTGAACCTTTTTTTTTTGACAATAGCTTTTTAGTTTGGTGTGGGGAAGGAAAGAGCCTGCCGAATCTTGAATAGTTCCAATTTCAGCCTAATCACACTGTCCTTAAAATTTCACTCTGCTTGAATAATGAAAAAGGGTGATATGAAAATTGTATGAAACTCGCATGCCCCAGGACAGGTAGGGTAGGATGTAATTACATATGCTTCAACAGCTGGAGCAATGCGCTGTGAGAAAGGCTTTTAAGGTGACAGAAGTTAATTGCACAGGTTTCAGGGCAGAAGAAAATGTACATGAAGAAGCAAAGGGGAAAGACACAAACCCCGAGAGGGTGTCAGGTTTAGGAATTCGAGAGAAAAAGGATTATTCCAAATTAGAAATGGACATAAAACGGTAAATGGTGAGCCACTTTTTCCAATAGGAGAAATAAAAAGGAGAATCTTGGCTGGGGTAAACGACTGTATTCCTAGCTAGTCTTGCAAGTATAAAACTCTTTTCGATGTACCTGCATATAAAATAGGACAGTCTCCCATAAACCGGGCTGTGATATTTCCCCAGTGACACTGGTCCACAAGGCAGCTCAGTAAGAAATAGCACATTTTCCTGCAATATCTGTAAGGACACTGGTGTCTATCTCAGACTAGATACTGTAGGGCCATAGAAACGATGATGCATTCAGTCTTGTCTCCAGCTGAAAAACACAAAGCTTTTGAAAGAGACCCTTTGGGTGGCATTTCTCTAATGAAGGCTGAATCACTTTTTGCAAGCTGTGTGAGTTTGTCACAAAGAAGAGAAAGAGACTGTGTGTAATACTAGGTGTCACATTGAAAATAAAAGTTTCAAAAGGAAAAAAGGAATAAGTTGTGTTACCAATCTTGGTCTTATCCATCTTCCCCAGAGGGCTACCTTTTTACAGAGCTGGTTGGACATGAGTCGTGCTGCTCACTCCTAGTGGGTGTACAATAAACACAATATCTTAACATACATATTCTTCACTTTCTCAGTGTTTTCAAAAAGAGTACATGATAAATCACCAAAAACTAAATCTTCTTGGATTTTGTATAATTATGGTCTCTTCTAGAAACATGGAGAGGTGTAGAAGTACTTTTAATAAGCCTGATATTGTAAATTATAACACTTGCTCAGGCTGTTACCACCAGATCTTTAATTGATACTAATAAATTAACTCTATGGTACTAAAACACGTAATAAAGGCAGGCTTACTCAGAGAATAAAAGTTTATTGTTGAATTTTAATGCATAATTCAAGTATATCGACGTAACGCACATTCTTCCCCATTCTTTGGAAACTTCATTTTGATTAGCTAAATGTGTTTTGAAGACATTTCTTCAATTTGCTGAAAAAGTCAAAATCTTTTCTAAGCTAGAATGTAAACACAAACACTAAATCATTTACTAAATATCTGTCAGCAATTTACAATCCCATAACCTCATTTCAAATTAAAATCTCTTAATGCTCCATCGTTCTCCCCGGGAAAGATCAGCTTGAAATTCTCAAGGCAAGTACAAATTTCTCCTCCAGATTCAACTTAATCCTGATTTCTCATTAGAAGGCTTATTTAGAGTAACATGATGTAATCTGCTTTCTCATTATGGACAGCTGTGTTTATCAGCCTCCAGACATATTAAAGGTACAGATATATTCATTTATGATTTTTAAAAAGTAAAGCCACTTCAGTCCTTTTTTGGTATGTCTTTTGTATACCTTTGCATGAGAAATTTCACCTTAATTTTTTATTTAGTCAACTTCATTTTCATCTCACCAGTCTGTTATTTTAAAGATTTTACTTGTCCTTCAAGTGTTTCTAATGAATGAACAAACACACATATGTACAAAATTAAAAGGCCCATATCACATTTATGCACAACATACACAGATATTTGGGAGATTCGTGGAGGAGGGTTGTTGAGGGAAATTAAAGATTATCTTTAAACTATTCCCCAATCTCTAGGCAAGATTTTACTTAAATCATAACAGAAAATTCTTAAGAAATTTTTAAGAAGCCAGGAAAGAAATTCACTCGCTGACCTATCTCCAAAAGACACTTCTTTATATATGCACGAAATCTAGCATAGCGTAAAAGACATTTTTCCTTATTCTTTTCCTGATATTGACAAAGAATAATGAGTGATAATTTCAAAATAATTTTTCTCAGGCCAGTCATCTTGCAAAGTGGATCAGAGACCAATTACATCTTTGTATCCATCAATTTTGGTTGCCAGCTCTATTCCAGACTCTACACAAGCAGAGAAACAATCTGAAAACATACTCACATCTCTGGGGCCTGCAGAGAAACAAGGAATATTCCCTGCTCATCTCTATTCTGCTTTGACAGCAAGAGTTTATAACGGATACTTTTCTGTCACATAGGGACAAGAATTAGCCAGATATTTCTTTTTGATGTTGACCTCATTTTTGACCCCGAAAGCATCTTTATGATTCTAGAATAAATTCTCTAATCTTTGTTTGTTCATATTTAATTGTATGTAACACCAGTCCTGATATAGGAAGATGATTCTGATTTCCCTCTTATTTGGTATTATTCAAGTTGACTGAAAAAAAAAAAAAACAACCCTCTACCAAATTTACTTTCTTATGGTGGTCAAAGTCAGTTTGAATGCATTTCTTACAAGCAAAGTGTTTATTTACTGAGCAACCATTTCCTGAACACCTGTCATATAACTATGATTGTTGGAGACACCAAGGAAAGAGTAAAAAATGATGCAGTTGCTGGCTTCTAGGAATATACAGTTTACGAAACAAGTACAAGGAGCAGTCATAACTATGTATATATGTCTATTATACATGTATGTATATATGTGTGTTTGTGTATATGTATGTATGCACATACACATATGCACATATATGCATATATACGTATACATACTGAGGGCTATGACATTCAGAAGTGATCTATTATTTGGACTAGAAATTTCTAGCTGCATAAGAGCCATTGATGGAATAGAGAAAACTTTTAAAGGAAGAATAACAAATAAAACTTAATTTAAACACAAAAGGTAGAAAATGAATTGAGACATCTAAGCTCCCTGTCCAAACCCCCCCGTTACTCTCAATTTCTAGACCATTTTGCTGGTGGTGAGTGGTTTCAAGTTTCAGGTTGTCTCTACCACCAGAGATAGGTATGATGTTTGATAAAAGGAGAGGGCAAGAGAGTTAAAAGGAACTTCTGATTTATTGACACATTAACAACAAAAGCTTTAGGCTCAACCCTTTTCCTTCTCCTTTTTACATCCATTACAGAAAAAAGCAAAACTGTTTTAAAGAATTTTAAAAACAATAAAAAATTCCTGTCCATTTTATTGATCAAAATCAATCCATTATACAACTGTGAAAGGTCTTCCTTGATGTAAAAGAAGCAACCTATTTATCCCACTGAAAACCCCAAATATTAGCTGAATATTTACAACATTTCAATAACACATGAATATTGTGAATTCCATCCTAAATTCAAAAAATCTCAGACAAGGGCCGGCCCCTCAGCTGAGTGGTTAAGTTTGCATGCTCCACTTTGGTGGCCCAGGGCTTTGCCAGTTCAGATCCTGAGTGCAGGCATGGCACCACTCATCAGGCCATGCTGAGGCAGTGTCCCACAAAGCACAACCAGAGGCGCTCACAACTAGAATATACAACTATGTACTGGGGGGCTTGGGGGAGAAGAAGAAGGGGGAAAAAATAGGATTGACAAAGCTGTTAGTTCAGATACCAATCTTAAAAACAAACAAACAAAAAAACTCAGGCAAACTTACTGGTTAAAGGGTTAGAGACCTTCCATGCTAAACAGTATAATCATTGTTGAACTAGTTCCCAAAGGTGCATGCGCCAGCAAGCCACAGGTGACATCTTCTTAGGATTAAGAGTTGTGGTTTAAAAGTTACCTGTACATGTCCTACAGTGAAAACAAGACAGCATCCGCCATCAGCGTGCACCAGATAACAATACTGGTGTTCTCCCCAGGTCTCCTGGAATCTGGCTCTTATTGCACAGCCATATAGAACAGCCAACAGCTTTCTTCCCTTCCCTTTAGCTGAATTTTCTGTTCTTCACTTGCTTACCTAGGTTCACAGTTTTTTGTGGGCTTTCCCTGGCCCGTCAGACTGATCCTTCCTCTTATGGGTCAGTCTATCCTATTGTCTCCTAGCCCTCATCATGACAAAAAGAAATCCCACCTTTAGCCAGAAATCCTCCACTCCTCTAAACCCTTTCAGTTATGAGCAGACAACACGATGAGAAGCATAAGCAAAGGGCAATATGCACAGTAGTATTCAATGGTCACCCAAGAACAAACCAAAAGTTAGTCCCCAGGGAGAAGGGGGCAGTTGGAAAAACTCATACATCTAAATATCAGAATAATGCTTTCCTTGGATCTTAAGTAAAATCAAGGTCATAGTGAATAATAGGTGGAAAAATACAGGAGGCAGAGGGTATCTGTACATATCTGTATTTATTGAAATGTGTTTCTGATCCTCAGAGGTTTGCGGAATGATTAGGGCCACAGTTAGGATGAACATTTATCTTGGTATTCCAGGGACAGTTGTGAATTTTGCCTTTTCCTGGGGTAATTATTAACATCTTTTTCACTCTTAAAACTGCCCCAGTTTGGATAATAAAACTCATGATCACTCCACCCATAGTCAGAGAAGTCATTATGGTGAGGATGAATTATAAAAAAAGTTGTAACTGAGAGAAAAGTGTTATGACTTGCGGAAAGCAATGAACCAGCATTAGGCGGTGAAATGAGAGGAGCCTCAGATTCGAGTGTGAAGCTGCTGAGTTTTGTGTGGGTGAAAATGAATATATTTGCTTTTGCAGAGCACAATGTGAGACTTGAAATGTTACAGAAAATGAGATCAACTAAGCAGAGAGAATCCTAGTGCTTAAGAATTTTGAAGCCTGTAATCTAGAATTCTAATTAGACTTTAGCCAGTAGTCATTTTCTTTCTCAGAAGAGGAGCTTTGCTGTCCAATTTATACTGAAGGATTCTTGATTCTCGTTGCTTTGGAAAGTCTCAGTTGAAGGTGAGAGACAAAAAATCAGCAGAAGTGACTATTGTCCTGGTCTAGACACAGCAGGGAGAATATAGGGACCATGTTTGTGCCTATGCAAATTGAGTCAAAAAATCCAAATCTTAGCTATAGACACCATGAGGATGAGATAAGAGAGGCATCCTCTCTCAAATGATGCATATACATTCCATTTACTTCTAAAGTATAAAGAAAGAGAAAAGCATTCTAAATATTAATGATATGCTGAAAGATTTTTAATCTCAATGAACTCCATTTCTTTATTGAATTTTCTCCTACTTGTCTCTCAGTAAAAGAAATAAAAGCAAAATTTTAAAGAGCTAGTATAAATACATCTTACGTTATCTTATATATTTTAATGAAGAACAACTGAATGAAAAATGAGAACATGAAAATCTGAGTTGATTTTGATAATGAAAAAATCTGAGTTGCACTGTCCTGTACCCTTGCCTAGACATTACCTCTGCCAGAGACCTTCAGATCAGTGCCTGTTGTGCCATTTCCAAGCTTCGGGGAACTCTGTACTGGCTAACAACTGAGTGTAGCTCACATGAAAAATCACAGCATGGCTAGCAGTATGTCAGACCTGAACAGCACAGCCTACCAATGAGCCAGTTTGGCTTGTATATTGCTTTTCATTCTCCTTAAATGCTGATTACATTGGATGTGTTGACCATTTTGCCTAGTTGCTCTCAGATCCATTTCCTCCCTTATGTTTTCTGTTTTACATCACTGGAGGCTGACTCTGCAAAGCATAGTCCCCAGGCTCCTTTGGGGACTGATCTCTGGTTCAACCAAAGGGAGGCACTGGTAGGAGACTGGAGAGCAGGAGGAAGAGAGAAGTCAGGGTAACTCCCACCCCACCTCTGCTTCAGGGATGTGTCTATGGCAGTGGCCGTGTCTCCATGTCCTTCCAGCCTCCACAAACAGCTCCTTTAACCTCCCTTCAGCTCCTGCCTGGACAATTCCCCATGGGTTCTAACCCCTACTGGGAAGTTCTAATTGCCAACTTTTGGTAACAACACCCCATCTCTTGGTTACAGGCCTGGAGAAACCTCAAGGCAATTTCTAGCTTGCTTTCTTGTCCCCTATTTTGAGTTTCATCCTCTCTAACCGCTTTGCGACTTGGACTTTTACTGATATAGGGGTAATCTCTATCACAACACAGCTTGGACGGACTTCCCTTCCCAGCACCTTTCTTCCAACAACAGCATGCCCTTTCCTCATGATGTAAGTGGAGGTTTACAGACAAAACTAACTTTAGAGCAAAGTTCTTCTTATGTCCATGACTGCATCCTGATTTCACAGAAGATTCCCAGTTTACGCCTGTTATCCTGGCATAATGATGAAGAGCAGTCTCTTTCACTCTCAAAAATGTTTCAGTTCACAAACGATATGCTCGCTCTACCTATTTACACCCTACATTTATCACAATTTTTACAAATTTAAAGATGACAAAAGTTCCCACATGAAATATGGAATTCACTACCTTTGCTGTTACTTGACAAGCCCCAATTTGTTCCCACTTTATGGGTATTTGAGCTTCTCTCCCACCCTAGAGGTCTTGAGGTATGAAAATGGCTTACTTTTTCACAAAGTGTACAAATAGTTAATGAAGAAGTTCTGGAAGCATAAGTGAGTAAATATTCACTTAGTGGCTGGAGAGTTTGAATCCATAATGATTATAATAAAAAACACTAAAACTGATATAAATGGCTAATTAAACCAGAATATTTTTAAATAGTAATGTTCAAGGCAGAGGAATAGACACTAGGTTGGAATAGAAACTGGTACTTCTGTATTTATTTATCCATTCAGCAGTGATTTTTAGGTGTTTATTTTGTGCCAGACTGCTGACTAGGTGACGGAGAAACAGTGAGGAACAAAACAGAAAGATTTCTTTTCCTTCAGTAGGGTTCCATTGCTAACAGCATGGAGAATTAGCACCATGCATTTTTTGGAAGTAACACAGAAATACATATCGAGGACATATATGTCCATATCTTTTAACTTATTAATGTCCTCAAAATTGATTCTAATGAAATAGGGAAAATTATAGACAAAGCCCAGTAATAAGATATTGCTTGCAATGGTGCTTGTGATGTCCAAAATTGGCAACCTATAGAATATTAATTAAGTAAATACACACATTCACACATATAATTGTGTATTTGCTATTACTACAATTACTTTAAAAACTAGGATGCAAAAATACAAAAATAAATGCAATATTTTTTTTGGTGGAGTGATTTTATAGATTTTTTCTCTCTTTTGAAAATTTTCTATGTCATTTTCTCAAGTTAAGTCCATTTTAAAATAAACATGAAATAAAGAATAAATTCGCATTGGCCTAGCAAACAATTAAGAATGTAAGACATTAAAGTTTGAAGTTCCTTTCTCCAAAATAAAAAATTAAGCACTTGTAAAATGAAGTGCTTCTTTTCTATACATAATAATGCTTCTTTCTATACATAATAGTGAGATGAAACCTCATTGTGATGAAAAAGACCACGGGCTGAGAGTCTCAGACTGGGTTTTTGTTGCTTTTCTGTCAATAGCTAACTTTCACTAAAATTTCTTGGACTGTGTTTCTTATCTGTAAACTGATAAATCTGAACACAATTAACTGTTGGTCTATAAAAACCTTTAAAGAAAGCAATAAAAAAGTTTTAAATCTATGAAAGGCTGTTGTTACTAACAGCAATTACTAATTACATTTCCTTTGTAAGGTTGACTTCATTTGAAATAAGGTTTACATCTGTGTTTTATGTTTAAATGTAGTTTTCTAAATCACTGATAATCCAGAAATACACAATTTTAATATAAATCCTATAAAAATAGTAAACTGTATCATCCTCTGCTTAGAAAAAATAGTTATCTTGCCTTCCTTCTCATTGTGAGGATACTGGTATGTCAAGGAGCTGTTGTGCAAAAAAAGTCTCCTGTGCTATGTGACATTACCACTCTTTACTAAATGAAACAAAAAGATAAGAGCCCCCTGGGTGGACTGCCCCTAATGAACAGAGAGTTGACATTAAAATGTGACAGGCTGACAGACAGAATAATCTGAAGAACTCAGACATCCTTCCTGCATTTGTGTGAATATCCAAGAGATGGGAAAGAGACAAAATTTCTATCTTAATTTATTTTGTAATTGTAATATACATTTTAATTGGCACAAAAATGGCTTAAAAGTTCATTTTTGTGGAATGTTGAGTTCGTTAAAAAAGCATTTCTGTGGAAGGTACATGATCGCCTAAGTGAAGGCACAGCCTGTGCCAGACACGTATTCCTAGTATACACAGCGTGGCCTCAGCACATATTTAGGTAATGAACAATTAATAATCAAGAGTGAAATATAAGTTCCCTGGGAGCAGGGACTTTTGTCTCTTTTGTTGACCGATGTACACCAAGCTCTTAGAAGAGTGACTGGCACACAGTAGGCATCAATAAATATTTTTGGAAAGAAAGAATAGATGACACATAGGAAAAATATCTAATTTCTCACCTACGCTCTTTGAGTAATATTATTGCTAAAATGTCCTTTTCAAAAATGTACTATTATAAAGAAGCTTAGCAATTTGGTTGTGAGGATAACAAAAAGGTTATGGTGGATGCAAAAGTAGGTGAACACAGGCCTATGAACTACCTTCAATCTTCAGCATGAATTATTAGAGTACTGGATACATAACGTTTTTAATAGTTTCTTCAAAAAATGGAGTAATAAAGATATTAGCATGTAGTATAACTATCTGAGTGTGTTTACCGGTTATTTAGTGCTGCATATCCAAAACTTAGTGGCTTAAACAACAATGAACTTTAATAGCTCTTACAGTTTCTGTATATCAGATATTCGGGGGTGGCTTGGCTGGACAGGTGGGACTTAGTGTCTCTTATGAGGTTACAGTGAAGATGTCAGCCAGGGCTGGAGTCGTCTGAAGGCTTGTCTAGGGTTTGAGGATCTGCTTTAGAGTCAACTCGCATGACTGACAAGGTGCTGACCGTCACAGGAGATCTCAGAATCTCCCCACCTGGGCTTTTACCAGGAGCATGCTCACAACATGGCAGCCTGCTTCTCCCAGAAGAAATGAGGAAGAGAGCTAAAGATGGAAGCCACGGTGTTTTTTGTGAACTAGCCTCGGAAATCGCGCACTGTCACTTCCACAATATTCCATTCCTTCAAAGAGAGTCACTCAGCACAGCCCACGTTCAGGAATGGGGAGGAATTAGGCTCACCCTTTTGAAGGGAGGAATATCAAAGAATTTGCGGGCATATTTTAAAACCATCTAAAAGTGAACAACTATTTAACTGATTTTATAAATTTTTAATCTGTTGCTGTAGCCATACGGGGGAGGGAAAAATGAAGTTGTGAGATTTTCAATGTTATAATACAGTGAGTCATATAATCCTCTAAGTAGACATTCCTGCACACTAAGGATTTTCCCCCCAAACTAGTCAAATTATTATCTCTATTTTCCACTTCATTTTAGCTATGAGTACACATTATATGTACGGGGAAGCTTCATTACCAACGGGTCTAATATTTATTGTGTGGATTATAGGCATCCATAAGAACCTCCTGGGGACACATTAAAAATACAGATCCTCGGGTTCCATCCCAGACCGACTAAATTAGAATCTTGTGTATGAGATGCTGGGATCTTCATTTTTAGCAAGCTCCTAAGAGTGATTCTGATTCAGGTGCCCCACGAACTCTAATCTAATAAACTTAGGTAGGAAGAACCTGTAAAACAGGGTGTTGCTTTTAGTGTATCCATGCTGGGAAAGATGTCTGGAAATAATTCCCAAGGTCAGAAACTGGTTAAGGGAACTAGGATTGCAAATTTTTTTCCCCATTATATGAAGTACAGCATCAAATAGAACTTCTGTAGGAAAATCATAATGTTTTCCACAACTCTGCTGTAGGCTAGAAACTAAGCAAGAAATATTGATAGACTTAAATCACTACAGAAACATGAAAAAGTTTTAAAGTGAAACACTGCATCCTTTAAAATGAGGCTCCTGAGTTACAAAGCAGGAAAAGCAAAGAAATCAAGCGTCACTCATCACCAGTTAAAAAGGATATTATGGAGAATGTGGCTTCCTAACAACAAAAGGAAAGAGAAAGCCTTGAGACTGAGTCTTTCCAGAAAACAGAAATGTTTGCAACCATCTTCTTCCGAAAATAAATAAATAAATCTTTGTTTAATATTTGTAAAATGTCAGAAAATAATTAAAGGAACAGCTCTTTGTTAAATTTTAATTACACCGAAGCAATTTTCAATGCACATTATTTTACGTTACTTTTTAAGTGAATTTGCAGCTTCATGGAAGATAGCCTACAGCTCTTTTCCCATTTATCCACAATACTGGAGGATGCAGGGAACAACATAAGACACAGATATAAAGGAATGACACATTTTTTGTAAAGGACACCTTCTGAACATGTACATTCAAAAAGTATAGCCTTTCAAGATATTCATCTTGCCAGATCATAGACTTTTTGCAGATACCACTCATGCATTTAGGGGTTACTTTCAAAATTAGTTAATAAATTATGCACAAAACAAAACAATGTTATCTGTTTAGTTGTAGAAAGTACGAACATGAGCCTGAAATAGAAAAGCCAGTGAGTGCCAGAGCCAGAATTTGAATCCTATGTTCTGAGCCACAAAGTCCATCATACCACCATCAGACTACCCTTCCTCTTCAATGGGATACTTACATGTTATTTTGACCACAAGTCTTATTCACTTGAATTATCACATTTTCACCAAACTTTAAGTGAATGTTTTATTTTTCCTTTCAATTAGTCTTTCCTCAGCTATAATTCTAAATCTTCCTTCCAACGTAAATAACATTATTTTACATGGAATATGTATATGTTCCACAAAAGAAAATATAGGTGGTAGTGGTCATGGTAGGAATCAATTTTTAGTCACTGACATATTCACGATGTACACTTTATATATATATGAATTTAGGAATGGAATCATCATGATATCTTAAACTTTGTACAGACAATTATAACATACGACACATTTTTATATGTATCTTAGTTCATTTGAAACTTATATTTAGCCTGTGTAATGGGCAAGGTAGATCTCATTAACCCTAAAGAACCAGGACCAAACAAACTAGATAATTGAATTAAAATTACAATATTGAGAAAACACTGTGTGATGTTGCTCACGCCTAACACATCAGAAGTCCCCTCTTTACTTCTCATCAAACGAGAAGTGACTCAGATTGCTTATCACTGTCCTCCTGGAAAAGAAAATCTTTTCCTACTTTTCACACCTACTGGCTGTGTGTAATAGTACAAGACAAAGAAACTAATTAACAATAGGTGAATAATTAAGTAACTGTTTAAATTTTAGCAGGTAAAAAAATCTTTTTATCTGTTTTCAGGTTATACATTGCTGTATAACAAACTACCCCCAAACCTAGTCATTTTACCATATCTAACAAGTTTGAGAGTCAAGAATGCAGTTAGGGCTCAACTGGGTGATTCTTTGGCTCCACGTAGAGTCAACCAAGGACACTTAGTGATATTCAGCTACCTATTTCCTCCAATTGAGTGGGTCTCAAATGGATGAAGAAGTCTGGAGAGTCCAAGATGGCTTCACTTGCATGCCCAGTGCTTTGACTGGAGGCTGGTCTCCGCTGAACTGATCACCAGAGCACGAACTCACTATTTCTTCAGCGCCTCAGTCCCAGGGCTGCGGGATTCCTTCCACGGTGTCTCAGAGCTCCTAGAAGTTGTGTTTCAAGAGAAAGTGTATGGAAGCTGCCCGTTTTTTAAGGCCTGGGACTTTAAGGCACAGTGCCTCGTCTGCCGTTTTCTATTAAGCATAGCAGTCACACAGGCCTCCGAGATTCAAGGGAAGGGATCACAGACCCAATCTCTCAATAAGGAGAATATCAAAGAATTGGCAACCATCTTTAACCCACCATAATTACCCAGGGCTCCTTGGGTTGCAAAGGACAGAAAACTAAGCTCAAACTGAATTAAACAATGAGGAGAAATTGTTGGCCACATAACTAAAAAATCTATGGGCTTCGAATTCAGCTTGATCCAGGGGCTTGACTCTGGATCTAGGACCTGGTCATTTTCCAGTGTCTGGCTCTGTGTTAGCAGCATCAATCAACGAAAGTATTTGGTAGCACCATTGCTGCTTACAGCTTTAGACCATATCCTCTCAGATTCAAATCTTGTGAAAAAGAAATTTGGTTTTTCTCCAGTCACTCAAACAAACAAAATCTCTCAATATCTCTTAGTGTGCCTAATTGTTTGGGATAGATGTGCATTTCTGAAGCAATCAAAGTGATTAGGGGACCAAAAGACTCTAATTCACCAGGTCTAGGCCACACCTGGACACTCTTCAAGCCAGGAGTTAAGTCAACTCCTCTTCAGGAACATCAGTGGGGAATGGAGGAGCAAGCTGCTCCCTGGAACCAAATCGGTTACTTTTATCAGAAGAGTGAAGGATGCAGGGCAGCAGAAATAGCAAATGTTCATCAAACAGTTATATCTTCAAACTTGATATGCAAATGTGTATGTGCATTCACATGTTTGTAAGGCATAGGAAAAAATAGTAGTCAGATACAAGACGTGCAGAATAGACTTGGAACAAGAAAGCCTGGCTGTTCCCTAATTCAATCCTCAGAGAGCAGTGATAAAAATTACGCCATCTCCCAGAGTCTGGCTATCGCCACTTCCTGGAAATTATCTCTACCATGAGATTGGACTGTCCTGGATCCCCAAATCCATCAACAAAATACCAGAGTGTGCCACGGTCTTTGGGGCATTTTATCTGTTCCTATTTGCTGCCCCCTCTTCCTGGGGAGCAGTTCTATGCCAGGATTCTGCCCCCATTCACTGCACGGTACCTGTGGCTCACATCCAGGACTCCTCTCTTTTATTCCATACTTTGTCTTGTATGCAGTAGACTTGCTGATGTTGGAACCCAGCTGAGTTGTATTCATATCAGAATTTTTACATAAAAGTCAGTCTTCATCTTCTAATTAATTACTCTGGGTAGCTATGCACCCACTCCAATGATGTCACGTTGCCTAAGAATTTGTAAGCCATCATTTGAAATGGTTCTCATAGCCTGTGCACATTCTTCTGCACATCTTCAGTAAAGGGAATTGTTGACTGCTTTAAAATAGCAAAACCCGTTCATTACCACGTTGCAAACTTGTCTTTTGAATCAATGTCCAGTGAACTTTCCCCTACTGCACCGCATTATACCATATTGAGTTCTTTAGATTAGTCATTCAACTTAATTCATGCTATTTGTATATACATGGATAAGTCTTAATCTGGATATATTAATTAAATTTTTTATTATTTTCCTACTTATTGATTTTCTCTAAGTAAGTGAGTCTAACATTGAAGTGTGTTTTAGCACCAGGTAAGGAGCACATTCAAAGTTCAAATTCCAAGGCTTTCATCCCAAAGATTCTGATGCAGAAATTCTCAGGCAGGGACCATAATTTACTTGTTGTTTTAGTTAAAAATTTCTTTAATTATTTTTAAAATAGCATATACTTGTTTAAAGAAAGTTTTTTAAATCTAAATATTCATAAAGAATAAGTTAAATATACCCTTGTATTCTCTTCTTCCTTTGTCACACCCTTTAGATAACAATCTGCTGTGAATCCCTCTACAATTTTCTTTATGCTCAAATAAACATATTTATCTGTTTTATTCTATTTGTTTTTAAATGAGTTTATATAACACACATTCCTCTGCAGCTTTTTTCCACTTAATAATGCATTACAGATATTATTTCAATATATTTAGGCAAAATTCATTATTTAAATTGTTGTGCAATATTTCATGCCATGGTATACCACAATTTTTAAAATCCTTTCCACTTTGTTAGATGTTTACATATTGCTTCTACACGTGTTGTCTTTGTCCTTCATTGGGTGGCCCTAGAGATGAAACTGAGAAGAATTTTTTAGGTGACCTCCAAATCCAATATATTCTTGACCACAATATAGTTTATTGATAATTATAGAAGAAGACAGAGAGTGGAAGTTATATAACAACAACACAACTAACTTTAGCAGGAACCTTGGGCATCATTGCTTTTATATTGCCTTGTATTTCCACTAAAAAAATAATGGCTTCATTACACAATATCCTTATCTTCTAATGTTTTTATTTTGAAATATGATCACTAATCTGGCATTTGACTTTTAAATTTAAACAGAAACTTCCAAGTTACTTTGTAAAAAATGTTGCATCAATTCATTCTTCATAAGCATTGCAAGATGGTGCTCATTTCCTTGCATCATTACTGGCACTAAATATGATTACTCTTTATAATTTTTCTAAACCTGATGAAATAATATTTCCTTTTTGTTTTAATTTACAAAATATATGACACAAATAGTTAGCATCTCCAAAATACAATAACCTTCTATACACTAATAACAAAAGAAAATACCCCAATGGAAAAATGTACAACAATTCTGAATAGGCAATTCAAAAAGGGAAATCCAAGTGGCCAGTGATCAGATTTTAAAATGCTCAGCCTCTTGGAAAGTAGAAAAAATATCTCCTCTAATGGACATAAGCTCTGTGAGGAAGTAATTTTTGTGTGTTCTGTTTACTGATGTATATGGTGCATCTCCAGCACTAAGAACAGTGCCTGGCACACGGTAGGTGCTCAGCAAACCTCTGGTGAATATCTGGTAAGTGTGCAGAGAGGCTGACAGGCTGACAACAGTGGAGGGAAGACTTCTGCTGTATAAAACTCAGAATGACCCCAGATTCACTTGTGTCAGATATAACAGAGGAAGAAAGTAAGAAGTGGGGTAAAAATCACGTACTAATTGCAGATACACTGGTGTGTGGAAAGGCCACTAGCTAGGCTTTTAACCAAGGAAAACTTCGCACACTCTCTACGCTTTCTGCATGGTGTAGTGGGAGACACTCTCCAGATTCAGGCATTTGAGGAGCCTTCAGTGAAATCAGCAATTCCCCATGCGCTAAGCAATATTTGCCACCCAAAAGTCCTCTCCACGTAAAGAGAAACCTAAGTCTTTTTCCCATTCCTCCATTCTTATTATGAATGACCAAGGGAGAATAATTAGATATTTAAGGAATTCTCACAACCCAGATAAGAAAACAAAGAAAAACAGAAAATTGACACTAGAGGATAATTCAGGGAACCAGAGAAACTCAGTGAAGGAAACAAGAGAGAGAAGGAAGAAAGGAAGAAAGGAAGGAAGAAGGAAGGAAGGAAGGGTGGGTGGGAGGAAGGGAAAGAGTGAGGGTGGGAAGGAGGGAGGGAGGAAAAGAGGGAATGAGCCTAATTAGTGTCTTCATGGATATTCAACGTTGCATCCACAAGACAAGAATCAAATCCTATGAAAAAGTAACAATCAGGAAAGTGAGGACTAAAGCCTAGCACAGCGCTAAGTCAAAATACAAATCTAAAGTTGAAAATCAAGAAATAGTAGCATCCTTTTTTTAATGTGAAAAACATAAGTGAAAAATATGTATGTCTTTGTGGAACGAAACAAGTGGGGAGCAGTGGGACTAAGTTCTCCTGGGATATTTAATTTTTGACCACAAGTTAATTTTGGCCACGTGAGCACAATTAAAAACATTTAAACCATAAAAGGATACTCCTTCATAGATTATAGAGGAAGAAAATAAGGACCTGAACTCAAGTGATGGCTACATCGCTACACTTTAAAATAATTTCTTTGGAGTAAGATGATTGAGAGCAGCATAGGATAGTCTGGAAAAAAGCATTTGTGACCAATTTAAGCTTTTGGCACTATTTTGCTATTCATCAGTCCACTGTTTCTCAGAGCAATGATAAATAAATCACAGGTAATGTGCAAGCTTAGTGATATAGCATTGTGTGCACCGAATGGATATCCTAATAGAGGAAATCAGAATGAAAGGAAAATTCATTAGTAAACTACTCATTAGTCAAGTAACAGCCCACAGGAGGAAAAAGACAGATTTATGATCCATCTGCAAATGCCTGTTGCGTGGATGTCACAGAGCAGGTTCAAGGTGAAATTTTGAATGATTATTGGATATTTTAACATAACGTTGCTTGGATTCCCAAACTAGGCAAGTCTGTTTTGTAGAAAGTCAATTCATTATGTCAAAGCTACACGCTGACTGCTTGAAAGACAGCATAGCAATAAGATTATATTTTTTTCTCCTATGCCAGAGAAAATACTTCTGAGTTATCCAAGCAGCTAGATAATATGGAAGGAGAAAAGCACTGAGGAGTGACTGTTTCCAGCAAGAACTGGAGGAACTTAATGAAAATAAATAAATAAGTAAATAAATAAATAAATAATTGTATGGACCATTATTGACCTTATGTCTCCAGCAAAACTCTCCTGGTCTGAATTTCTTTTGTTCAGGAAGAATTTGTGATCTAGATATCCAGTAAGCATACTGACAACCTGCCTTGTACAAATGCAAATGGGAACTAGCACAAGTATTAAGATAAGGTATATGTTAATAGTTACTTAATGTAAATAGTGCCTTAACTAGAAAGAATTCTGGTGGTGTAAGTTTTAGGTGGGCCAATGAAGGAGATGTTTCCATGTAGCAACCCTTTCAAACCCTTCAAACTTATCACGCAGGTGGTCACCACTCTGCTGCAGGACCTGAAGAAGACGAATCCACACATTGGGTAACAGTGCGGGTGGAAACTGGCCTCATTTTCTTTAAGGTCCAGTATACAGAGAGAAAATATCCATTGTTTTGTTCTTTGTTTTTCTCATCCTGAATTCTTCTCAAAATCTTCTATTTCTATATTTATTGAAATTGAGATGTAAAGTCATTTTAATGACTTTCTTAGAAATAAAAAAGTCAGATATAAAACAGAAGTAGAATTTAATTTTTCTCATAAAACTCAAAAATTTCAATTTAGTGAATCATCAAAAAAATTGAAATGTCAACTGCTAAAACAGTTCTGGACTAGAAATTAAGGACTATAACTTCTAATTCTGTCTTTGTCACCAAATCCCCATATGACCTCTAACTATCATGGGGTCATATGTAGATCAAATGAGTTATCTGAAAAGGAGAAAAAAGGAAAGGAAATGTTATTTATATTTTATAGTTATTACTGAGCTGTTTCATAAGGTATAGGATATAATAAAACATACCTGGTCAGTAATATTATATTGTTTTGATAGAGCTATATAGTTAATCTATCAAATGACTATTAGCACTTTCTCAAATTTCAAAACAAATTACTTTTAAAATATATTTTTTCATTTTTGAGGTAGAAATCACATAGTAAATTTTCCTTAAATACTATAAAATACAAAAAAAAGTGCAGTGTCATCATTCTAGCAGAAATGATACTTTTGTACAAAATTTTATTTTAAAAATGTGGTGAATTTCCACGTACATTTAAATGATAAAATTATTTTCCTTGTTATCAGAGTTGGAAGATGGAAGCAGTACCTGGTTAGACACAAAAATAATGTCTCGGTTTAAAATATTATCCACAAAATCCATTCCTATGAGTGTAGAGTTAAAAACTCTATGTTGAAGATATAGGTTAATTTTAACAAAATTAAAATTGTTTTCGGGACTCTATTTTGAGAAAAGGGGTAGAATTATTAGTTCCACGAAAAAATTGTTTCCTATTCCACATCAATTTATCAAATAAGAGAAAACTAAGAAATTAAGAGTTCCCTCTGGTTTGGGTAGAATAAAAGATAAGGAGCAAAGATAAAGTTAGAGAAGTAGAGAGGACTCGAATGGACAGAACACAAATTCCAGAGGGAGAATTTGAGACATGATTCAGTAAGCGGTATTGAATCGTAGAAGAACACTAAGGTAGGAAGTGTCAAAATTATAGGCTACTTTAAAGAAGATTGACCTTGACTAAATATGAAACAAGTCAGAATGATGAAAGACTAGAAATAAGAAGATCTGTTAGGGAACAAAGGAACTGGTATTCTCAGATGAAAAAGGGGCCTGGAATATGTATGTAGCAACAGAAATGGAGAGGGCAAAACTGATGTTAAGGATATTCCAAGGAAAAATTTGGAAGGCTTGGAGATTGATTGGATGTGATAGGTAAGGTAGATAATTCAAAGATAGCTCTAAAATATCAGTCTGGACAACTAAGAGAATGAAGATACTGTGAAGTATTCAGGAAAGGCAGATGATAGACCTGATTTGGGAAAGCGGGAGATTTTGTTGTCAATAGGCCAACTTGAAGTGGTCAATAAGTAGGAAAACCAGATGAAAAAAAATCCAGTGACAGGAGAAAATGGGTGTGAGAGAATGGGACAAGTACTCAGAACCTGAAAACATAGATTCATTCATTCAATAACCATGTTGAATAGGTTGCAGCCATGGATCTAAGCACAAGGACTCCTTGTTGATCAAGAGAGACGTAGTGCCTGCTTTTATGGGCCTAATATTTTAGTGGAAGAAGAAAGACAGTAAACATGTATATAGATAAAAGAGAGAATTTCAGACAGTGATATGAACTGAGGACAAAAAATTAAGCCGGATGACTAAAAAAAAAAATAGTACTGGCAGGAGGTGCTAATTTCAATTAGGTGTCAAACTAGGCATTATTGAAAAATTACATTTCATGTGAGATTTGAATACGATAAGAGATAGGAGAAGACCTGAGGGAAGAATGTCCCGGCAGAGGGATTGTCAGGGGCAAATGTCATCGGGAAAAATTAGTTTGGCACCCTAGAGGACAAGAGAGGCCAATGTGCAAGGAACATAAAGAATAGAAGGGAAGTTTGTAGATGATAAGGTCAGAACAGACAGTTGGGCACGAGCCACATCATGAAGGATCATACAGGCTCTTGTGAAACACTTGGACTTTATTCTAAGTGCAACAAAAGACATTGGAATGTTTTAAGCAATGGGTATCTTATTCCGGTTAGGTTTTTAAAAACTTCTGTGCCTATTAATTGTAGAATAGATTTAGTGGGAGCAAAAGTTGAAACAGGTAGGCCACTGGAAGATTGTTGATGAACACAAGTAAGAATGATGGTCATCAGAACCAGGAAAGTAGCAGCAGAAACAAGAAGAAATGGAGAGATGCAGGGAAATGGAAATATATGTTGAATCTAGACTTGTTTTGAATAATTGAATATGCATGATGAGGAAGAAGGCAGCTTTAAGTGGAGTTCCCAAGTTTGGCTCAGATCAAGGTGAGAATAAGCAAAAATCAAAATACCTGTTATGGCTCTGTTAAGTTGATGATATTGACAGGTCACCATTTAGAGAGAGAGTGGAGAATGCCAAGCAGAGAGAGAATGTAAGCTGTAAATATATTGGTCTTAATTCTAACTAGAAATACAAATTTGGGAGGCATCAGCATATAGAGGATATTTAAATCCTTAAGACTGTATGTGATCACCTAGGTGGAAAGTATACCTAGAGATGAGCAGTCTGGCACCAAGCCCTGCATCACCTTACTATTCAGAAGGTTAGCAGGGAGGAGGAGGAAGTAGTAAACAAGATTTAAGAAGGAGTGTTTGGTGAGGTGGGAGGAAAGCCAGAAAAGGATGTGATTACAGAATACAAAAGAAAAAGTCTTCCAAGAAGGATGAAGAGGGGTCAGATTTGTAGAATGCATCTGAGAGACTGAACAAGATGAAGAAAGAACTAATCATTGAACTGGGTCACGTAGAAGTCACACATCATTTGACAAAAGTAGTTTCAGCACAGTGGTAGGAACAGACATATAATTGGATTAAGGCAGTGGTTTACACTCTGGACCAGTTTGGACCATAGAGACCAAGAAGGATCGAATTAGAAGGGTAAGAGGAGCAGCTGCAACATGACCATATCACTCTTCCCCCAGGCCAGCACAGCACCAGAGAGGGCACCCCAGGACTATGGTTTTTCCAATGGGAAAAAAAAAAAAAAAAGCCCACGGTGAACATCCAGCTCCCCCAGCATTGCAGAGTGGTTCCCAGGAGGCCCACTTGCATCTTGCCTCACTGGGATCACCGGAGAAATCCCTGGGGCTTGACCACTCAGGATCAGATAGAAATGGAGAAGAGGGGTGAGTCTTACAGCATCCAGTACTCAGATCTTGGAGGTTCCTCAAGAAATTAAAAATAGAACTATGATGTTATCCAGCAATCTCACTTCTGTATATATCCAAAGGAAATGAAATCACTATTTCAAAGAGATATCTGCAGCCCTATGTTTATTGCAGCATTGTTTACAATAGCCAAGACATGGAAACAATTTACATGTCCATCAATAGATGAATGGACACAGGAATGTGGTACATATATACACAATGGAATGTTATTCAGCCATAAAAAAAGAAAATGCTGCCATTTGTGACAAAGTGGATAAAACTTGAAGGAATTATGCTAAGTGAAATTAGTCAGAGAGAAACAAGTACTGTATGATTTCACTGATATGTGGAATCTAAAAAAAAGAAAACACAAACTCGTAGAAATAGAGAACAGATTGGTGATTACCAGAGGCAGTGGGTGGGGCCTGGGGGAAATGGGTGAAGGTTGTCAAAGGGCACAAACTTCCAACTACAAGATGAATAAGTTCAGGAGATGTAATGTATAGCATGGTAACCACAGTTAACAATATTGTAATGTGTATTTGAAAGTTGCTAAGAAAGTAGATTTTAAAAGCCTCACCATAAAAAAAAACATTAATTATGTGAGGTGAGGGATGTATCTAACCTTATTGTGGTAACCATTTGCAATATATACATATATAAAATAACCACATTGTATACCTTAAACTTACACAATATGTCAATTATATCTCAATGAAGCTGGAAAAAAATTATTGAACCTGGGTGATGAATATGTGGTTAATCATTATAGTATTCTCTCTCTTTATATATATTTGAAATTTTCCATAATAAAATTTTGAATGTTAAAAAATAAGAAATAGCTTTATATCTATTCCCTTTTATCCTTTCTCACTGTTATTATCTTAGTTCAAAAATCATCTTTCTTGTATGATTGCCATAATTTCTGAACTGATAACTCTGTGGTGTTCTCTATGTTAATATATTCTTCAATACCTGTTCTGTTTCTATACCACAAACCTAATTCTATCACCACATATTTAAAATCCCTCCATGTATGCACTTTTTTTCAGCAAATAGCTCATAATATTAACCAAAAATGCAAGGCTGTTCACAATTTGATGTCTATACTACTTATCCGGCAACAATTTCCTTGCTTCCCACCACGATTAAGCCAAAGCAATGACTTGATTTTCCTTGAAAGTTCGGTATTGACTCTGTACTACTTATATGAAGTCAGTATTGAACAGTGAAAGTGGAGCTCAATAGAAGTCTCAGTAACAGGAGAAGTTCAGATCATAGGATGTACAAGAATGAAATTGAGGTGAGAATACGTAGACATAAAATAGTTATTATTGTTTCAAGAAATCTATTCAGGAAAGGAAAAAGAACAAGAGAATGGCATTGTGAGAGAGAGGGCAATGGTCAACATCTAGGTCTGAAGCAGGCACTTGTCTAATGTTCTGTTTTGTTTTGGAGAAATGGATCTGAGAATGCTTATGAGCATAGAGAAAAGTTCTGATGTTGTGGGATGTGTAGGGATCAATTATGGAAATGAGAATGTAATTGATTAACCAGGTCCTGTGAAGACAAACAGGATAAGATCAAGAATATAGATGGAAAGGTTAGTTCACCTTAGAAAATAGATTTAGTTTTCCTTGGAGACAAAGGAAGGGAAATAACAATGAGAAAAGGTGATTAGAAATTTTGATGTAGAAGTGACGATGTTGTTATATTAAAGTTTTGCTAAAAGGAGTAGGACTGAGGAATTTTATGTTAGTTTTCTATTTTCTCGGTAAAGTATTAGCCAGGGACCTCTGCTAAGGCTGAGAGCCGCAGAGGTGAGATTAGAGCTTGAGGAAAGTGTATGTTTTGGAAAAGAAAAAACAGTAAATGCAACTAAGGACTCAAGAGGTGACGACTCAACATCTTGCTGATGGCAGTGAAGCAGTAGGGAAGAGCGTGGGCTTGGACCCAACCAACAGAGACTAAGGGGCGCAAGGCCTGGGCGAGACTTCAGACAGCACACTTTGTTCTTGCTGTTGTTTGATAGTTAATGCTGCCTCTACCCTTTTGATCCTTAGTTATATAACCTCTTGAAATTCCAGTTTCCCTTATCTGCAAAACGGGGATAACCATGCCTAACACAAAAAGTGGTTGTGATATTTAGTGAAATGTATCGTTATATCTGATAAACGGGCGGTCTTAGTAAATGCAAGTTCTTATACCTGAGGTCACACAGCCTGAGGTGGGGTCGCTTGGTTTTAGCATGGTTTTCTGATTTTCTGCAGCAGTAATGTGGCTCCTGTAGACAGGGGCAGAAGCAAGGGTGGGCAAAGTAAACAATGGTGATGACACAAAGTCTGAAAAATGCTTCACAGGTCACAAGGGAGTATGGAGGGTTTAACAATGATGGCTGAAGGTGGCCTAGTCAGTGGCTTCAGGCAGCACTACTCCTCTGAGAGCTGTTGTATTCCAGAAAAGTGTGGTTAATAAGTCTCTGCTATATGCTAACATCTAAGAAGCAAAAGTACATGAACGAACTCTGATCCTGCCCTTGAAGGAAACAGTCACTGGATACTTAAAAATGTCACACAGATGTCGGCAATTCCCCCTTGTGAGCCAGGAATACTTGATTGAATTTTTTTCAATACCAGTTCCTATTAACACACAAAAAGACCTCCAAATGTCTCAGGTATACATCTTCATGGTCTAGTTTGCCTACCTGGCTTCCACTTCTGTGTAGTTTATCTCTGAGCTTCACCATGTCTCTCCAGATGTGAAACTCAGAAGAGTCTTTGAAAGACCCCAAGATCCACTCCCAAAATGTATCCATAAGTATAGTGAATTTCACCACAGCAGATGAAGGAGTGCTTTATATCACAGCAAGACAAACAAGCTTTAAGGGAACATGAATCAGCATCATTTTTAATTGGCCTTTAGCCTACCCAATTCCTCAAAGCTTACTAATCTACATCATTTCAGGTTGCCTTTATTTTATGAGCTCCTATTTTTCTCTCTTATTTGTCACCACTCCTCATTCCTCTCATCTCCCTTTCTGAAGCAAAAACTACAAATTCCTGATCCCTCACCTTATCACACAGATAGCTGCTTTCCCCCACTTATGATGTTTTGATATCCGACAACATTCACGCCTCCCTGGCCCCATCTATCCTAAGAATGTATACAAAAGTGTTTTCCAAATGAAGATACATCTCTTCTCAAAAGGTGTCTAGCTGGTAAGAAAAATAAATAAATTCTACCTCCCTTGCCCCCGCCCATTGCTCAAGGATTGAGACCCCATTTACTCCGGGGCAGTCAGTAATGCAGTGGTTGAGTAAGGAGCCTTGGAGTCCATAAGACCTGGGTTCAATGTCATTCCTAGCTGTAAACAAGTTGTTTATTCTCTCTGAGCTTCAAAGTTAATAATATCTACTCTCAAGAGTTCTTACAATTAAATAGAGGATACCTTCAAAGTGTCTAGTATTATGTTCAGTGCATAATAGATACACAATATTGAGTGGATGCTACTTTTTTCCAGCTTTATCGAGACATCGATAGAGATATTGAGTTTACAATTGACATATAACATTGTGTAAGTTGAAGGCGTGCAACATGTTGATTTGATACACCTACATGTTGCAAAATGATTACCACCATAGCATTAACTAACCGGTGCATCATGGCACATAATTACCTTTTCTTTTTTATGGTGAGAACACTTAAAATCTCTCTCAGCAACTTTTAAATATTTAATACAGTATTATTAACTATAATTGCTATGCTTTATACAATAAAGAGTGGATGCTATTTAATTAATTTCTCAGGATTCATGGGGAGGGTGGTGAATTTTGAAGCCAACTCCAGACCTCTGTACTTACCTGTTTTTTGGATCTTCTTAGAGTTTATGAATACATTTCATTAGCTGTAACAAAAGATAAGACCCTTTGAGCAGAATTCGCACAGATCCCAGACTTGACCCCAAGGTCTTGTCTTTGTATCCCTCTGACTGTACTTGCTAAATGGAAGTAACTTCCCAAATGACTATATTCTGACTTATGTTTTATACTGGATGCAATAAGCATAAAAGGCTCAAATTCAGTAAATACACAGAAAACCTAGAATTCTCCCTTCTTTCTGATCTGAGTTATAGTGCTCAAGTCTGAGACTAATGGGCCTTGGTTATGCCAAGGAAAAAGGATTCTAATATCTGGTCAGACTCCAGTAGAGATATTGGACAAAACAACAACAATAATTTCTTTCAGGAAAGTACTGTTGAGAGTTTCAAAGTAATATTTTGTAATTATAAACAATATATGAGTTTTGTAGGCAAAACAAAATCAGTTAATTTTGCACACGTGAGTGTTTTTCCAAGATAAGTGGGTAGAAGATTGAAATATTGGATGCTGATATCGAAATATGGCTTATATGGCTACAGATCAGGCTTGACAGAAAGGGTGGATCTGTTTTCTTTTAAGTTGATTTGATAAATCTATTTGGAAGTAAATGTTTCAGAGATTTAAGTTTAATTCCAGCAGATAACATAAACAAATATGGTTTGAGATGGAAAAGAAGAAAGCTGCACTTATAGGAGAAGTGTTATTCTACCATTAACACCATCATCATAGTTAACAGTTTTGAGCAATTTTCATGTATCAGGTATTGTGCTTGAAAAAATACACAATTGCTTCAATTTAATTGTTGTAGAAATACGATTTTAAAGATGAAAAGATGAACTTCAGGATTTTTAAATCAATCACTTAAGGTTGCACAACCAGAAAATGGCAGATGCGCAAGAGTCTGGGACAAGATACCACCCTACCTTCCAGAAAAATATGTCCTGCTTTTGTAAACTGTGCCTTTTGAGGCACAGACGCACTGGGACCATACTAAAAACTTTGGTTGGCCTAGAGCACATTAACTTCTTCTCCTCTACAGAGAGTACACCTCTCTAGCAGATTTAATTTGAACAGACTTAGATAACAGTAGCAATGTTTTTTTAAATAGAGATTTTACTCCAAGAATTCTAGGTTTCTGTAATTTAAACTAATGAAGTGTCTAGGTGAATTGGCAATAGAGCAGAAAAAAACAAAGTAAAAATGAATAAGACAAAACAATATATTTTAACGTGATTGACTTTGTTAGTCTTTGATTATAACTGATAATTTGAATTTCATTATCATTTCTTCAGTATTGGTGTACAGCCGTTTATCATGAACCATTGTAGGTAGCTACAGATAATGAATGTTTTTTCATTTGGTAAAGTTTGCCTAGTTGCTATGGTGATAGTCATTTAAAAATGAGCAAAATAAAATTAAGACCACTACATGTCTAGAATAAAATCAATGAAGTACTACTCTAAAACTAGGCATTTGCTGTTTTATATAGTTAGAGCACTGAAATAAAAATTACTTTGTCCTAAACAGCAGGCATTTCCAATTTGACATCAATGCATCTGAAAGAGGCGAAAGGAAAAAGTGCTAACATAGAGTGATTGCATGAAAAAACTGAATCATATACAATGCTCTATATTGAGATCAAGAGTATATAATAAAGCATGTTGTTTTGGTTCGTGGGTCACAAAATTAAATATTTTGAAAAGGCAATCCATGTCTCATACATGTTTCCCTGAATATGTGTTTCCCCCTTTTTACTCAACTGGAACCAACAAAACAAAATGGAAAATACCCTCTTTTTTCTTTTTTTGTTTTAAAAACTACTGACTCAATTACTATTTGATATTTGGCAGACAATCAAAAATAGACAATTCTCCACATGACAGGTTTTGGGGTTTATTTCACACATTCATCTTTCCTAAATTCAAAATATGTGTTTTCCAATGACAACAGATGCAATATGGCTTTGGAGAATTTGAGAAAATATCCTACAGCTCACGTGTTTCACTATCTCTTGCTTACATCAAACAACTCTGCCCGTCCCTTTCTCGGGAGCGAAGAAGCTTATGAGAGCTTGAAGAACAGAGTCCATAAGGTTTAATCTGTCTCTTACATTGCGAGAAATTTATAAATCGATTTCTTACCAGATGCCGTAATTCTTCTGGATTGAAGATAAATTGTTGAATTCCAAGAGAATACAATACAAAGAAACCCATTAGCCTTAACAATTCATAGACAAAATAAAACACGTTACTCATTTGCTGTTCTTGCAAAATAGTATGTTTTTAAAAGTAAAAAGAATGCTCGTGAAAATCTTTTCACCTGTTTGGGAAAAATAATTCGTTTATTTATGAACAACAAGGGTGCAAATTTTGTTAAGGAATGCAAATTGAGTTGGAGAGATGAAAGCTGGGGATCTCATACAGGATACAGCAAAGTCCTAGAATTTATGTTGACAGTCAGAACTTTCCTTTTTCTTTTTTAAGGAAGATTAGCCCTGAGCTAAAATCTGTACCCATCTTCCCCTATTTTATATGTGGGATGCCTGCCACAGCATGGCTTGACAAGCGTTGTATATGTCTGAGCCCAGGATCAGAACCAGCAAACCCCAGGCCGCTGAAGCAGAGCATGCGAACTTAACCTCTATGCCACTGGGCCAGCCCCCACAGCTTCCTTTTTTTCTTTTGTTTTGTTTATATTATTTTCATTTTTGTTTTTAATGATCCTACTCTCATGACCTCTTTCTCAACTGAAAATATGAGGAATCTAAGACACGTTAGCTATTGGAGATGATGTCTTGAGATTTTCATTGCAAATTTCCCTCCCGCATGCAGAAAAAAGCCCAGGAATTGGAAGAGAGAAGCTCTTATTTTATTATCAGGCACACATCTCCAGCCTCTGTAAGTTTATCGTTCCCTCGATCACTGCCTGTCTCACCTTAGAAATTAACATATATTTTACTTTTCTTTCTCAAACATTAAAAATGCATTGCAATGAATAATATAGCAGGGCTGTGTATAAAACTAAACCTTCCACATCCTCTTTTAAATGTTTGTTCTTCACCGGAGATCCTCAGAGGAAAACATATTGAAAGGATGATCAGTAATTTAATTTTTTATCATAAGCATTAGTGGCAAATAAAGGACAAAAGTACTTTGCAGTGCTAGAGAAAAAACATAAGATATTCATCAAGGGAAAAGGCTGCCTTCAGATTGACTGCCAGGCCATGCATATTCTTTTTCTTTTCAAATAGAGAAAATCACAAGATTAATATGCAGACTCTGGAAATATTTCCTAAGTATGTCACAAGTAGCAAATATTGAAGACACTTGCCAAACAGATATCTAAAAGCTTTTATGAAAAGATGAGGCTACTAAATAGCATTTTTATTAAAATATGAATCTAAAATTCAGAATTATGTTGCTTTTCAAAGTCTTATATTATGCTCTTTTCTAAAAATGAGATAAGGAAAAATATCTGCTGTCAAGTTAGATTGTTAATTAACTGTGTAAAATAAGAAAAAAACAAAAGCTCAGTTTTGACTGGTGCCCAAAGTTGTAATAACATATGATACTTCTACATTAATTTTTTAAATTTGACTAATGGAACGCCTAAAAAGGCTAATATCAACTGTAGGTAAAACTCAGTGAAACAATACTGCCAATCATTGTTTTAGAATTTTGCAGCAGTATTAAAAAGAAGGATAAAAAAATGTATTATCTTACCTTTCTAAAGGAAAGTTTAGACATCATTTCATATTTGCCTCTCATGTTTCTAGGTTCTACAGCATTTGATCCATGAGTGATGAAAAAAATATTTAATTGGGAAGGCTTTACGGTCTGTGAGGAAATAAAACGAAGTCTCATGTAGCGATAACTCCATTAAACAATAATATAATTAAATTGTTCTCCTAGACTTGAATTGAAGGTCTCTGTTTAATTATCTATCCTGACCTTCAATTGTAGACCAATGTTCAGGAACCAAAACTGTAATACTGGCAGCATCCCACCTTCAAAACACTGAATCTTCTCATTGTAGGCACCATTCATTTTTCCATTTTTTATCCCTAAGCAGAGGTCCCCCAATGTTTTGGTTCACCATGCACTTAGTTTCTCAGTAATTTCTTAACTGTGCCCTTAAGTGAAAAGAAGTACCTCACAATTCCATTTATTAAATTGTGAGATGCCAACAGCTTAGTACTTATGTCCTAACAATTTAGTAGACGTTTGAAAGATAATATGTACACACAATTATAAGAAAGAATAATAGCATTATTTCCTTCTTAAATAACTGCAATTTCTCACTAATGAGACATGTGTTCCTGCTGGGCACAGCACAACCTCTGAAATTTTGGAACCAGATAGAACAGCTCAAGTAACTGTTTAGTTCTTGCTTTTTATGGCAACAACTGTCAAAAAAGTAACTTTTCAAAGACATTATGTAATTGAAAGGAATATCATATGATCTAAAGCGGAGTCTATGTGAACGATCTTGAGCTAGCACTTCTCCCAGCATGCAACAGATGTCAAGCATCGGTGCCTCCCTCAAAAAATTAAAATTCCCATAGCACCTCTAAATTCACTGAAGTACTCAGAGAACCAGCACAGAGGTTGGGACCCACATCCCTCAAAGAAATTCTAGAGGAAAGTGAGACAAGCCAGCTGTCTGCCTACTCTTTCCTTTAAAGCTCAGCCGACAGTTTTTTGCCTCCAATTCCAGTTTCATCTCCCCCTCTTTCTCTGCCACACACACACACACACACGCACGCACATCTGATCACCTTCTACCACTCATTTCGTTCATTTATTCACTCAAGAAATATTAAATATTATTGAATGTCTACTATAAACACTTTGCTAAATTTTATGGACACAACAATGAACAAAATTCAGCCTTTGCTCACACACAGAGCTGGTGAGAAAAGCTAGAGAAGCAATTAGTCAGTTATAATGCTATTCCCTTAAAGATTAGAAAGAGCATAGAGTATGATGGGAAAACATAGACAAGGCAACTTGCCCAATCTGGGGAATTTGAGGAGGAGTCATATAAATGAAAAATCTAAGATTGTCTCTAGATATCACACACAAATGTCATGCTCTGTAGAGCTCAGTGTTCACTTAATTGACGTACTCTAACTTAAACACACATTTTTTTCTATCCTATAAAAGTGAAGCCTCAGGCCAACCCTGGTGGCCTAGTGATTAAGTTCAGTGCACTCCACTGCAGTGGCCTGGGTTCGGTTCCTGGCCGTGGGCCTATACCACTCATCAATCATTGGCCATGCTGTGGCGGCAGCTCACACACAAAAAGAGGAAAATTGGCAACAGATGTCAGTTCAGGGTGAATCTTCCTCAGCAAAACAAATAAATAAAATAAAAAATGAAGTCTCTAAAATTGGAAAATATTTGGAGTTGTACCTTTTAAATCATTAAAAGAGAAAAATAAAGCCTACATCAAATACTAATGCTCCCCAAAAATAGTATCAGAAATAAACAGAAAAAAGAAAAGAATGTAGACCTAAGGGGATCCTCTTTGGAGATGGAATTTTGAGGCACTTGGGAGACAGGACAATCGCTCCATGGGAATTCTGACAGAAGAACACGAGATTCACCAAACCCTGAAAAGGATTTTTAGCATCCAGAATATCTCCAAACACATTCTTTTGCTTTTGTTTTTGTCTTAATGTTCAAGATCATGTACACATGCCCACTCAAGTGTATGAAGATCTCCGTACAACTATACCAAAGGTCTTTTTTTTCCTTTCTAAAAATATTTCTGTTTGGAAAGTCATTTAGGGGCCCTAGGTAAGTATACAGTTTACAAGCTTATTGTCTTTGGCTGTCAAGTGGCAAATTATTGCCGTCATTGACATACTTATTTCTTCTGTCTATACGTTCACATAGTGAAACCTAAAACACTGGTGAGGCCAGAAGTCCCAGGGCATAATCCAAAAAGGGTCGATGGCCTGGCATAGAGAGTGGGTATTGCCTGGAAGAGAGTGGGCTCACTGGTAACACTTGTTTTTTGCCTCCTTTCGCAGCCGTCCCTGAGCGAACAGGAACAATAACCGGATAATTTTCATCATGCTTTACCTGTATAAACTGATCAGCTCCATACAACCCCATGAGTTGGGTACTCTCGTTATCCCCAGATGAGAAAGTGAGACGCAGAAAAGAAGCCAGCAAATGGTGGAACCTGATTTAAAATACAATCTGCTTTCAGAGTCTGTTCCCAAACCAGTGTATTATATTGCCTCCTGCCGCAGATTTTTTATGCTGGTTCCTCCCACCAGAGATACAGAGTCACCTACAACCCCTGGAGAAAGGGAACCTGAGAAGAAATGTTGGGGATTTTTGAAAAAGGAGAACATATTCTCAAGTTTAGTGGAAAGATTCAAGCTTCCAATTATTGCTAATTAAGATTCTCTTCTTGTCTGAGCTTTCTTCCAAAGGATGTCACCATATATCACAAGACATAAACAGATATTTCCAGCTAAACATAGCTCTCTCAAATTGGTGTTAACTAATATGTTAATAGGAGGCATCTGGACCTCTCTCTCAGGAACTATATAAAATATGCCTCGCTGTCCCTCAGCTTTTGCTGCTTAGATTGGTAGTCAGCTCGTGGTTCCCCAGATTTGACTTTTAGCCCTCAATCTTAGTTTTAAATTCTAACACTGCTTTGCAATCTTGACCTGTTTCCGTGCTATTGCAGATGATTCTAGGTGACCTGACCTCTAATTTCCTGCCATTCCCTGGGTCTTTCGCAAGGACATGAGCCTGGGCCTGCATCTAGTGCTGGTCATCCCTCCCCAGAACCACGCCTCAGGATATGACAATAGTATTTGGCAGGGGAAGACAATCCTTTCCTGGCACCCGAGCTTGCTTGTGTACCACCCCACAGAAGTATTTACCCAGTGAACAACGCGTAGTCAGAAAACATTCTTTCAATATTCTGTGCTCGCAAAATATTAACATTCAAATGCAGCAATATTCATTGGTTTTAAATGTCTGGCTTTTTCTTGTACCCAGGGAGTCATCCAGGCCCCTGGATGTTTGCCGTCATCACAGATAACCTTAAACCTCATTGCAGAAAGGGAAACAACACGTATGTCATTTTAGAACTTGTTATTTTTCCGCACAGCTTCCAAGAGTTACATAAAATAGTAAGAAGAACGTGGTCAGAGCGTTCTTCAAGTCGCTTTAAAACAGAGAAATAACTGAAGTCAAATGCCAAAATAAGTTCCAGTTGACTGTGGTTTTTTTTTTTTCTGTTCAGCAAGGAATGACTGCAATGATAACAACTTGCTCATGAGTTTGATAGAAAAGTGTGGGGCCATGCATTGTTCCGAATCAACAGCACCACCTTCTGTCTGCAGAAGTGTGGGATCCTGGGGAACCGATAGCTTGCTTTGTTCGCCATGTGGGAGCCTAACTGGGGGCTTAGGCAGGTGACGTAAATCCCATTTCTTCCTTACCTTGATCTCAGTGAAGTCAAAGTCATTTTTAAATACTGCAAACTGCCCATTAGGACAAATAAACTAAAAAATTCATTAAGAATAGCACATGGAAAAAAACACCACAGTTTCAATCTAGAACGGCTAAGCTCCTCCAGGTACTTGCTTCATCTAGACTTCCCACGTGAAAATTCTCCAAAAGAGGCTGCAAATTTCACGGGTTTTACAGAAAAGAAAGTGTGAGCTCTAGCTTGTTACAATTGGAATGATTTAGAAAATGATGTCTCAAATCTTGTAGTCATCTCCATCTGAATGTTACAATATGGGGAAAATAAAGAGATCTAGAGGCGTAAATAAAGTCACAACTCCTTTTTAAGAATGCATACCACCAATAAAAAGCCATGCGAAACACACATAGCCGCTCTTTTCTATGCTCTAGTTCAGATAAGTGAAATAACTGAAGCCTTGAGCAATTAAAGAAATTGTAAAGCAAAAGTAAATTTGCTACTAAATTCATAAAATTCATGAGGTAATGTAATGAATAGCAATGCAAGTAGAGTGTGGAGGAGGTCACAGCATGAGTCTAAGTGGTGCTTGGAAATACCTGGGTAAGTCTATAAAAATAGGGAAAGGGTGGGGGGCCTGGCCTGGTGGCGTAGCGGTTAAGTTCGAGCGCTCCACTTAGGTGGCCCGGGGTTCGCCAGTTCCAATCCTGGACTTGGACCTACACGCTGTTTGTGGAGCCATGCTGTGGCAGGTGTCCCATGTATAAAGTAGAGGAAGATGGGCACAGATGTTAGCTCAGGGCCAATCTTTCTCAGTAAAAAGAGGAGGATTGGCGGCAGATGTTAGCTCAGGTCTAATCTTCCTCAACAGAAACAAAAATAGGGAAATGGTTTTTCCAGGTGTCTGTCTTAAGGTGAACTCTTGGAAGGACTGATCCTGAGGCAAAATGAATCCAGGCACCATGATCTTAAACCAGTCATGCCTCCTAAACCATCTCCAATAGGACAATTTTGAAAGCATGACTTTAGCCCTCAGATCCTCCTAAATAATTCTTTTGAAAAGCAAGGAAACTAAGTAAAAACTGAGAAAGTCATGACACTAAAACTCTGCTTCACATTGGAACACAGGTGGTTTTACCTCCCTAAGAACATCAAACAAGAGGAGTGAGGCTTTCTCTCCAAATATGCCACACCACTGCGCAATACTGGAATTGTACAAATCCTTCATTATTGATGATGATATCTAGCAAACTATCTCCAGAGCTTGAGGAGAGAAGTTTTCAGAGACGCTTTTGGTAAATACATTTGGAAAACATCCTAGTAAGACTTCTGGAAATAGGTGGAAGCCAAAATAGGCAAAGGGGATTCATAAAGCGAGAGGATTTGCAGTGGATAGAGAGGCTCCTTATTATTAAGAGAAGGTGGAGAGAGAGAGAGACAGACAGAATGCAATGTCAGTTGTCACTGTTATCATAAGCCCATCCATTCCCACTGGTGAGATTATAGAATCCAGGTGTGAACACAGGAGGGTTCAGTTCTGAGAAAAATTGGAGAAAAGGATACATATAATTGATAGTTTATATTTCTCAAAGGACCTCAAATCAGTTAACCACCCTTTTGGAATTCTCTCTACATAGTCCCAGTATTATAGAAAGTTATGTGTTAGTTTAAGATGGATCCTTCAGGAAGAAATGGAATTTTTTCCCTAAAAAATACCTGCATTGCCTGTAAAGTCAGCCAAAATTCACTGGAGAGTTATACAACTCTCCATTTAGCTTTGGCTAGATAAATAGACCTTGATGTTATTAAAGAGCTATTTTTTTCACTGCCTGAAGACATGGAAGGGAGCAAATGATCTCTTGAAGTCCCTTCCTATCCATGATTCTATTTGTTACATTGACTAAAACTTTCTACAGAAAGAAGTTCCAATTAGAGCCAAAAGTTTCCAGATACGTTAGTGGCAAAACCCTGTCCATGTCCCAAAGTCATTGATTCCAAAGAACTAAGCTATACTGTCAATATGCCTGTGTATACTAGAGAAACCAAAAACGTTCCAAGTATGGAAAGTTAGGTGTTGTGAATGTCATTTCAATGACAAACAAGTGACATTTCTATCAGAAGAGAATGCTTACATATAGTTCAATCACTGCAATGCAATTTTTAAAAACTATTGGCTACAGGAACCCGTTGATCAATGCAAAAGTAAGAGCTGAAAAATAGGTTGCTGTAAAAAGTATAGAAATTAACCATCAGGTAGAAATATCAGTGAGTTGAGTTTTCCATTAATTTATATCTTTCTTTAATCTTTCACAGTGTGCATTAAAAACTATTAAAAAGTTCTCAGAACCAACACTCCTTGGGGGTCCAGCTGGGTGGCGCAGCAGTTAAGTTCGCACCTTCCGCTTCAGTGGGCCGGGGCCGGGATCCACCAGTTTGGATCCTGGGTGCAGACATGACACTGCTCATCAAACCATGCTGTGGCAGGCATCCCACATAGAAAGCAGAGGAAGATGGGCATGGATGTTAGCTCAGGGCCAGTCTTCCTTAGCAAAAAGAAGAGGATTGGCAGCAGATGTTAGCTCAGGGCTGATCTCTCTCAAAAAAGAACAAAGAACCAACACTCATGATGCTATATTTTCTTAGTTTCCTCTTAAAATTATCACGTCTCCTATCAAAACACTCTTGTAAATATCACTGTAAGAGATCTGTTTTTCAAAGATGGTATTAATGAGAGATAAGAATGTCATTTTAAGGGAATATGTCTTAAGTTTCCCAAAGAGTAGATGATTTTCAAGCTATTAGTTAGCAACATAAATTGCAACTTGGAAAATTTTATTTATTTTTTCCAGCTGATATCTGAACAAGCACCTTTCAGCACAGTTGTGTATGTTGTAGACTTGCAATGAATCTTTCAGCAACACATGATGACCTTTCTGAGGCAGCACAGCCACGGTCATTCAGTTTATAAAAGTACCATCCACTTTGTTATCCAGGCAACTATCTCTGTTGTCTCCCTTTGTCCTGTGTTCCCTACCAATCATCCAGGGAAAATAGAACATTTCACATTGGGATTCAGCTTTTCATTTGAAGTTGCCCCTTGTTCTCCTTTGTATTTTAATCATATTCTTAAGGTGAAATGGCATCAGGAACAAATCATCCAGGACAGAAGGCAAAATATTGAGTTTCTAAGATCTTTGTTTAACTATACCACTGCTGATGTGGGCTTGGTGAGTCAAGGAGTTGAAGGAAAGATTTCTTGGACTCTTAATGTCCGGCAGTAGTGCTCCTTTATTCAGAGAATAGCATGGAGTAGCATGGGTACAGGACCCATGGGCAGTGAAGAGCTACAGCATGAGGACAGGACCCAAGGGCAGTAAGAGCTGAAAACATGGATTAAGGGTAGGGCTAAATTTATAAGGCATAGGTATGTGAGTTAGCTCTTTACAAGACAAAGGAAAAATTACGTTAAAAAGTCGTTAAAATGGTATCAGTGCAGGTGGGGTCTGGTTGTTGGGTGGTCCTGTAACTTTGGATAGGAATCAGGTCCCATCAGGTAAGGACGTCCTATGCTTCCTGGAGAGTGATATAGATCGGTATGTAGGGCAGGACGCCTTGGGCTTTTCTCCCTGGGGCAGCTTTGAGCCTCATCAACTGCCTCATTTGACTCTACAGAATTGCAAAGAAATTAAGTATGTGAACTCTTTCTGCTCAGAGCCAGGCTTTAAAGATTAAGAATACTAAAGTCAGTTCTGAATAAATCCTTATATGGGGAAACAGGTGTTATAAAACCAGCCCTTCAGCACCTACTGCTTAAAACTCAAAACTAATAAAGAGGGTGATTAGAAAGCACTAGAGTAAGTGACCAACTCTAAGCAATCTATTAAAGGGAGAGCCTCTGGTCCAAGAGAAACGAGAAATCGGCCTTCCCTTTCTCTTCTAATATCAGGGAACATTGATATTCACCGACTCTTCTAATACAGTAATCTACTTATTGCTTTGTAAATTCCCAGGCCAGGAGAAGGGAAAAAATCAAGAATAAAAGCCTATCAAAATATACCCTGTAATGTGATTTTTCCAGAAACATGGTGGCTCTTGCAACCAAAGAGCCATAAATAAAGGTTTTGTTACTGTCTTTTTAATAAATGAAAACTATATCACTGGTCACGTTGAAATCAATCCCTAACAAATTTTATGATTATTTGATTAATTTCTTTGTTAAACCTATGCTATTAGCTTCTACTACCAGTATTAATCTTTTCTGTTTGTATAGCAATAATACATCTTTACACCAATGTTACAATAACTCTAAAATCATCTTGCTAGTTTTTCCTTATTTGCATTAATTTCAACTGTGGAAAAATAGTAAGACCTTCCTTTAGGCTGGCACAAGTTTACTCAAGTATTAGCTGTGAATGAGTAACCATTCATTATGAACAGAACTATGTATGTAATGTGGTAGGCAAAGTTTCAGTTTAAAAAGAAATTGTCAGAATTTAGTGATATTCAAGAAATTAAAATTCAACTGTCCCTTTCTAAGTTCTTAAAAGGACATATGCCAAATCTTTATATATTACATACATTCCTTCCTACTTTACCAGCCTTCTGCTAAATCAAGTAAATAAATATTAAAAGTATTATCATATTTCTTCCTTGAGTATTTGTCCAAATATACGAGCTCCCACTTTGCAATATTCTCCCTGTCATAAATTCCAAAGAATTCACTGTCCTTGTTCAGAACATCTGCTAAGAAATTTTTCCTTCTCTGTCATGAAGAAAGGTCCCAACCAAATACAGACATGAATCATTTTAGAAGATAAATAAGAGGTTATTCATTTACAATTAGATTATAAGGAAAGTCAAGTCATTTGAAGTAAATGGGAGCTCATTTTTTTGAAATGCAGGGGAGCTAAGAGCCTGAAAAAATCATTATAGCTTATTTTACATTGGAGAATTGGGAGGTCAAGCCATTAACTTTGTGAATTTGCGGAGGTTTCCCAGAAGCTTACTCAAATCCACTCCTAGGCCAATGTTAAACTTATTCAACTCATTAGCATAATAACATAAATGACCACTTGCAAAATGAAGACTGACAAGAGTTTCTAAACACTGTTAGTGAAGTCTCAGGGTGACATTGAAAAATGATAAAATGATAAACAAAAGTCTACACCAGTACCAAATCAGGCAAGAGATAAGCAGCTTTTTATTCTTCTATAAAAGGTTTTTATTCTTCTATATTCTTCTTTTATTTCTCTGCACAAACTTGTTTTCATAATGATTACTAGAAATGAGAGCTAGTAGATTCTGCAAGTAATAAAAAATGGATATGGGTTGAAAGGAAAATAAAAACACCATGTATTTTTATTAAATATTCCTAAAGCACTTAGTGCATTTTAAATTGCTTTACTTTGCTTGGCAATTAACAGAAAAAAATAGGAGAGTGAATAGCAGATCATAAACAATACATTCCTTCACTTACGCTAAGCTAAGTCATACTGTATTTAATTCAAGGAAATAAAACATGAAACATTTAAATGAAAACATTTAGCCATGACAACTCTTGGCATTTGCAACAATTTTGAGTCAAAATTCATAGTTTTTATGTATGCTCCATCTATGATTTCTGCTCCAGGCAAACATCCAATATGTAAGAAAAGATATTACTTCACCAATGCCGAAATAATGCCTAGAGAGAGTAATATATGTCAAAAGCCCTATACATGACTTGGGTAAGCCACAGAACCCAAAAGAACTATTTTATCTTACAAAAGCAGAAAACTTTTTAAGACTGTAGATTAGAAATGCTGACAGATAATCATGTAAATTGCATGGATTATGCAGCAATATATTCAGACAGGCCGAGATTCTGATCTCAGTTCTACTACTTAACTCATGGTTATAGTCCGGATTAAATTAAGTAAATAAGTAAAATAAGTAAAGCACCTAGAACCTATTGCTGCAAATAATAACATTCTCTCATACCCATTTCAACTACTCAACAATCAAGAGAGCGTACTTTTTAGACAACACTGCGCTAGGCTCTATAGGGAATACCATGAAAGCATATGACATAATCCCTGTCCTTAAGGGTTTACAGTAAAAACGGCAGTAAAAAAGCATGTGGCTAAATTATGTCTGGACTAGACAACATCTGTAGGAGTTCAGAAGATATAGTGATCAAAGAAACCTGGAAAAGATCATAACGTCAGAAAATTTTCTAATTGGAAAAAATCTTAGAATTATCATTTGGAGCATCCACCAATGTGAAATGCTTCCTCGGTCATCTTCTATTTCCTAATTGATAAAGATCTCTAGCTTTTTTAAGTCAAAATCTCTCTTTTTGGTACTCTCAACACTAGATCCAGTTTTGTCTTCTGGGAAGATTTCAAAATTTAGATATGTTGATGTTCAGAGACTTTCTGAAGGGTAAAGTTTAAAATAAATTCATTTACAAAAATGATTAAGAAAACCATTTTATTTTTTCTGCCAACTGATATGATGCAACATTATTTTACACTGCTTGTTTAAAAATTTATTATCTATATGTACATCCCTAAGTCTGCAGTGAAGTTTTCTCTTCACTAATTATTTGGCTTGATGCCATCCTGAAAAGCACTTAGTAGCTACATATGACTAACACAGATTCATTGACTTATTCATTTATTCAACAAATATGTATAGAATGCTTGTAGTGCTAAGCAACGGTATAAGCACTGGGGATGGAAGAGTGAACATAACAGATAAAAATCCTGTTGTTGTCAATTATCCCCCAGAAATCATGTTGACAAACATGAGAGTGATTTACTCACCTGCTATTGGCTTGACTCTCTCTTCCCAATATGTGAAGAAGTAGAAAAATATCCATGCCTAAATATACCAGAAGACCACACGGAGTGCTCACACAGACTGACTGCCTTGCTAATAGTGATTTCCTGAAGCCGATGGCAGAAGAAAGTAATTTGTATTCTAATGCCAAATTCATGACGAGTCTTAGAGTGTCAAGGAAAGTTGCACTCTTTGAAGATGATCTAAATAAAGATAGACGGTTCAGCCAAATATGTCCAGATTACTATAAACTCTTTTCTCTTACCAATTCCTGAAAACGAGGATATCCTTTGCTTTGACACTTGCTTCATATTATAGTGATATATCTTAAAGAATAGGTCTTGGCCAACTAGGAAAAATACTAAATCCTTTGTTTTTTGCTTATCTATACCACTGAAAGCATCCTGCCAGCTGTCATTAAAACTGCTGGCCTGAGAGCAGGAACTGAGGAGCTTCACTGGTTCCAACAGATCTGTGTAAATAACTGAGAGTTCTGAACGCTTAGCCACTTTTCCAAATTACACCAAATCCTTGAAACTTTACAACTGATATATATCAAAAGAACTGAATCTGGAGCTTTTTGTCAAGTAAATCAGGCTGAGAATTTTGACATTTCTGCAATTTATTTTATTTTTCTATGAATGTAATTGAAAATTGCTCCTGGAGACACAATTTTGTCCAATATGAGTCACAAAAGAGTTCAAAGAAATACCATACAAACTAGTTTCTGCATTAAGCCTGGATGAAATGACATCCTGGAGATACAAAGAGGAGGAAGCCCGCTTGTCCTCTAGTGTAAATTCTGATGCTATTACTCTAGTTTGGGGGAAGAAGAAAGATCTTTTATTTATTTACACTGTTAGCTGCACAACATTGACCCTTTAGTACCTTCCAATCTTCTCATAATAACTTTGTCGTTTACCATATCATTCGGCCAACCATTTAGCATGTAGACATACTATTCCACCATAGTGTGAGGAAGCAGCATTTAAACTATACACGGAGAGCCCAGAATTTATCTCCACGGGATACAGAGGAGGAGAATAGACAACATTCACACTTCTTAGCGTCTTTTCATTCTATTCCTCAAAGACTCTTCTTCCTGGTCTAGATCTGTCTCTGCTTAATTACTCATGTTACACTTTGTATTCAGGTTTAATCTGCTCTGATTATCAGTACCAAACAATTTCTTTTCCCCTTTTCCTCCAGGAACCTACATAAATAAATTCTTTCCCCACTCGATGTTTTAAGTAGTCCCCTGACTTCTCATTGATTAAAGCGTCTCCGTACTCTTACAGGTGTACCTAGCCAAGCCAATCACTTGAAGCTGTTTCTCCATCTATAAATAGGAACACAATTTCTTGGTCACAGAGTCATTAGAAGAATCACATTAAATAACTTATGTAAAGTGCTAACACAGCACTGTGCAAGGCTGGCAAAAAGTAGCTCCTATCTTTATTTCATTATTTACCTTCTCTTATTTACCTGTGTCCACAAAACCACACACCCCTTTCCCATCCATCATTTAGAAGCTCATGTGTTGCTCTGCTTTCAATAGATCACTTTTGACTCATTATTCCACTGATCATTTATTGCTTGTGAATTTATAGTTACATCTATTCATTGTAATTAACATTTATATGAGGTTTTGCTAAGCAATAACATAAATACGGAGATTCACAATATAAATTTAATTCTTTTATCAGAAAGTACTTCCTTTTTCCTTTATGCTACTATAATCTTCCTTTTGTAATTATAAGTACTGTTTCTGTCAACATCTGCATTATATGTGTTTGTGTGTTTATGTGAACATATACATAAACATGTGTGTGTGTCGAGAGAGAGACAAAGACAGAGACAGAGAGACAGAGGTAAAGAAAGAGAGAAAAGATATTAATTTTTGAAGATAAAGATAAAAACTGTTTACCATTATTTCAGCAATGATACCCAACAGGGTATTTTATGCATAGCAGCAGATACTTAATAAATGTTTGCTGAATTAAATGTAATAGGGACAGGACTTATAAATCACAGAAGGCTAGGATGCCACAGAAGTAGTGGGTCACAGCGCTTCTTAGAAATATACAAACCTTGCTACATTTATCCTTCCAGTGGCAACTCCATTCTGGTTCTTGAATCTTGACGTATTCTTTTTACAGCTTAGGTTGGTGCCTTATCTAACTCCTATTTCCTTTTGCTGCACGTGCCCAATGGATGACCTCTTTCTGCCATGACTATAAAACCCTAAGAGGCAGAAAAGATTATTTGTTTCCTCTGTTTCTTTGTCATCACCCAGAGTGCCTGGGGCCCTGAACAAATTGGGCACTCAATCAAAGTTATTAATTGTCACATTCACTTAACCAGGATCTCTCCTATTCCTAGCATCTGACACCTGCCTGAAGAGTTCTGCCTATGAAACCTCACTGGACCGACACCCATGGGAATGTGGCGGGGGGCGTGGAGGGACCCACAGTTCCACTTTGCCAGTGGCCGAGTACTGCTAGGATTAGGTTCTGTCAAGTTTCCTAGGAAGAAAACATTTTGGCTGTGTTAATAAATTTATATTAATTATGTTAATTCACTTAGAATTGCCTGTCTAAGTCAATTTTATTGCTACCACAGAAAATTGCTTATGAAATCACATGACAAATATTTCCCTAAAATGAATGCAGAATATAAAGTTGTGTTCTTTCTTTATCCTCATAACATATATTCGTGTTGCCAAAGTGTCAGACTCCATAATAGCTCATTTGAAATAATTCTGCCCATGCACAAGTTAGTGTATATTTAACAACTCTCAATGTTTTGAAGTGCCCACTTCCTAACCACATTCGTCATTTCTTGGCATCTCTAACCATCTTTTGGCATCAAATAGACACAGCAGAAGTTTACCAGTCATCAATAATGAACGAAGAGCAAAGTAAAGAGCTTTAGCACTATAGAGACTAAAGGGTAGATCTCCTGTTATACAGGAGAAAAAAAAAAAAAATTGTGGCCCTCACAAAAGAACCCCAACCTAATGCAGGCTATAACACTGTTTGAATTTTAGTTTCTTTCTAGAAAGAAAAGAGAAACACTATAATTAAAATAAATCATATAGGACATGCAAGTTTATTAAAAATGCAATAATTTATTTAAAATATTAAAATTCAGTTTTATATTATAAGCCAATTAATGGATAGCTACAAAAGGACAAAGTAAGAAAGTAAGGGGGATATGCAAGGTTTTTTAAATGCATAGAATAAAGGAAGGAGACTCAGAAGAATATTTTCATAGAACAGCTTTATTTGGTAGTCTATAAGAAAATTCTTCTCAAAGCTTTTAGAATTTTTTGTTTTCTTGAGATGACAGGAAAAAAAGGAAATTCTGACACTTGACACGATCCGGTGGTATAAGAAACAATAAGCTCTATTCAGGAATTGAATGCTGAAAGGCAGGCTATTTTAGCATTTTAATAGGGCTAAATGTATTATTAAGTTATAATGGCAAATGATAACACTTGATTAGAGTAGCAATAAGTTAATTATTGAGTTGATGATAATGTATCAATCAGAACAAGGACAAGAATGCAATTAGAGAAAGAGGATAAAATTGATTACAAGTAGGTGAGTCAAGAGCTACTAAAAATTACAAGCAAAGAAAATCCAATTAGGAGAATAAGTAACAGTAAAAGCAAACTTAATTGTTGACATTTATCTAGATCCTACAAGATTCTACATCAAAGAAAACATAAAAATAGGATGCATTTTGGGCCAGAAATGATTCTTTCAAAGAGTTGTATCCTGGAAATAGGAAGTAAGAATTATCAAGGAGAAGGCAACGCTAAGGCAGGAAAGCTTAGACACGTTTATTGTGCTTTCTGTAAAAGGGCCATTCCACTGAAACCATCTCTGAATAAGTGTCCCACTTCTTCATGACTCAGCAGGCCAATACATGCTCCTCCAAGAAGATTCTTAAAAATTGACACTATATCAACAAGATTTTAAAGATATTACAGTGACCTGATGGTTAGGACTGTGATGAAAAGTCATTAGAGGAAGCAGTATGGAAACAAGATCATGAGAATCAGAGAGATTATGGGCAGAAGAGGTCCAGTCGGGCAAGGTGCTCATCCACCTCGCCCATCCGCCAGAGTTCCCCCTTCACTTTCGTCTCTCTGCGCTAAGAATCTTGTGTAGAGTGAAAACTAAAAATATTGAAGAAATTTAGAAGGTAATTTGAGTTGAATTGATTTAAATAGTTATCTTCTGATAACATGAGCACTTTGTTAATTTATAATTGGATACATTTAATCACTGTCTGGAGAGAAACTTTAACTTGAGTAAAATTTTAAACATCAATAAGATTGATAATCAAATGATAAAAATTTAACACACAGGCCTCAGTCTATTCACAAAGTTAATAGTCCAAAATATCTGGTCCAATTCTTTTGTTTTCTAAGAAAATCATCAACTGTGATCAAACAAAAGCAAAGATTAAAACAAAATAAAACATAATGTTTGTATAAATGTCAGGATTGTATGTGAATGCATTCGACAGTTTGTACATTTCAGGCTTTCTGCATTATAGTGTTTTCGTTGTGTTTCTAACTAAAACATTCTGATTAAAAATTGGAAAAGAAAATGTTCTGATCTAATTTTAATGCTTTACCTGGAAATCGACCATCTCTATACGTGATTTCAGCCATTACACCTCTCTGTTAGCTGGTTGAACATTCCAAAGAGCTAATATCTTCTGAAATTATTAACAAATCATAACATTTGTCTTGTTTTTTCCTAAATATTCTCCAAAGTACTCTATTATACCTCATTATGTACATATATGGTGATAATAATGACCTTGTTACCATTGATACATATTTTATAATAATTTTACTTATAAAAATTTAATAATTTTTTATAAGAAGTATAATTTATGCTCATTTTAAAATATTTTAGAATACGATTCTGAAAAAAATTATATAATTAATTTAAATATTATCTTATTCTACCATCTAACCAAGATGGCCTTAATATGACCCTCAGTTTGACTAAACTATGGAGTGGTTTCTTCTTGATTCTAGATCACTGACCTCCCTTTTGCTTAGAGCATTTACTTTAGATAGCTTGTGACTGTAAATTCTTTCTCTGTCCCTTTGAGATGTAAATATTCTCCAGCTTCTTGTCAGTTTTACAACCCCAGAACGTATTTCTCAAGGACTGAGAGCTATTCCTTTGAAATGTAACCATCAAGAAAGACAATGCCCTTATCTCCCAATCTCTGAGGGATAAGTGACAATTAGCAATTCCATAAGTGACAATTAGCAACCACAGATAGCACAATGATATTGACCATTCTCCCCACTAACTTCCTTGAGTGCTTTTCTAATAGCTTACACCAGTGCTTAAAAATCCTTCCCGCTGTTTGTTTCAGAGGACTGGAGTTCAATCTCTCCCCTATTACAGTAGTTTTGAATAAAGTCTTTGACTGTTTAACTCGTTTAACTTAACTTCTCTTTTACACATACCCCGTATGATTTCAGTGAAGGGGGGAACATTCTCCTTTAAAAGAAGTGATATTTTAACAGAATTTTTGAAAGTAACACATTCATGTGGCATTTTATTAAAATTATAATGAAAGATAACAGATAAACAAGGTGCAAGCAAGACTGTGTGATGCATAGAGAAGGTGCTTTATGTGTTCATTCCCAAACCCAGCATTGGCCCTAACCATAGCCATAGCATGCCCTCACCCTCATTTGCTAACATCTCCCCACTAGCTGTTAGAATCTGGCTACACCTCTGTGAACACCAAGGATCACATACTACTGGCAGGCAGAATTCAGCTAGCAGTCATGTTTGGTCTAAACTGCATATGAATTTGAATGTCACAGAGTCCACTCTTACCCATATACCTGACACAATTTCATTTGTTTACATTACCTTCGTGACTTCATTTGAAATATTAAACTCTTTAACATATAGCATCTTTTAAAAATTGAATCAGAACCTTTTAGTGAAACCATATTTTTTCCTAAAATGGAAGTGAGTTTAATATTTAATAGCTTCAGGCTTATATGCTTTTTCTTTTTCACAATGTAAAGTTATATTTCTACTTATAAAAGTAACTTCAGACTTTTGGTTTAAGGTGGTAAACTGAGCACATGCATTATTTACCAACCCTACTGAAATCTTATGGAAATGGAACTGAAAAGTAACGTAAAGAAATAAATCGTAGGAGTACAGAAAACAGCAGAGGGAAAGGAGAGATTAGTAGACTAGAGACTTTGAAGAATTTTTAGAAAAGATAGATAAATTGTATTAAGAAATAAATTGGAGATGAAGATCTGAAAGCTAGAACATGTACCATAGGTGGCTACAAAATATAGTAAACATTCTTCCTAGATGAGCCTTGGGAAATTTCTAAGTTCATAACTATCAAATAACAGTGAGCAAGCATTAGATATGGGGAAGTTAACAATTAATCTATTCAGGAACATCCTGAGAAATAACTATGCCAGTTAGTTCCTCCCATCTCTCCAACACCCAAAAACAGCAGTCAACAGAGGTATCTCTCTTAAGATACCACTATATCACTAAAGAAGCTGAATGATCTGCATAAGGTCTCTGGTGAAAGATGGTTATTTCATTCCAGAACCCTCAAAACCCATGAAAACAATACCTATAACACTGACTATCATACTTTATTTAATTAGACTCTTTTAAGTGGATATCCACACTATTTTGAATTCTTTCATATGGAACACAATTCTTCAGAGCATGTTATTGTATATACTTGTGTATGTTCTTTGAGATTAAATTTACAATTACATTAACAAGTTCATAAAATCCCATTGGAATTGGAAGTAAATTATATTCCCAGATTAATTTGGAAGGCATGGACATATTTACAAATGGAAGATTTAGAAGTGACTAGGATTCATATATTGATTTGTAGGAACTCCAGCCCCTAAAATTAAAATGTAGATTTCAGATAACAGTCTTTCATCAGATGTGTCTTTTGCAAATTTTTTCTCCCAGTCTGTGGCTTGTCCTCTAATTCTCTTAATATTATCTTTCACAGAGCAGAAGTTTTTAAACTTAATAAAATCCAGCTTATCAATGATTTCTTTCATGGATTGTGTCTTTGGTGTTATATCTAAAATGGTGCCACAATACCCAAGGTCATCTGGGTTTTCTCCTATGTAATCTTCTAGAAGTCTTATAGTCTTGCATTTTACATTTATGTCTATGATCCATTTTGAGTTAATTTTTGTGAAGGGTGTAAAGTCTGTGTCTAGATTCATTTTTTTGCATGTGGATGACCAGTTTTTTGAGGATCATTTGTTGAAGAGATTATCCTTTCTTCATTGTACTGACTTTGCTCCTTTGTCAAAGATCATTTGACTATATTTGGGGAGGGGTTCTATTTCCAGGCTTTCTGTTTTGTTCTATTTATCTATCTGTCTATTCCTTCACCAATATTACACTGTTCTAATTATTGTAGGTTTATGAGAAGTTTTCATGAAAGGTAGTGTCAGTCTTCCAATTTTGTTCTTCTCCTTCAATATCATGTTGTTATCCTGAATGTTTTACCTCTCCATATAAACTTTAGATTCAGTTTTTCAATATTCACAAAATAAAATGCTGGAATTTTGATTGAGGTTGCATTGAATCTATAGGTCAAGTTTGGAAGGACTGATATCTTGAGAATATTGAGTCTTTCTATCCATGAAAATAGAATATCTCTCCACCTATTTAGTTCTTTGATTTTGTTCATCAGTTTTGTAGTTTTCTTTATATAGATCCTGTACATATTTTGTTAGAGTTATACCTCAGTATTTCGTTTCATGGGATGCTAATATAAATGGTACTGTGTTTTAATGTCAAATTCCATTCATTCATTGTTAGCATATAGGAAAACACTTGACTTTCATATGTTATCCTTGTATCCTGAAACTTTGCTGGAATTACTTATTCGTTTCAGGAGTATTTTTGTTCATTCTTTTGGATTTTCTATATAGATGATCATGTCATCAGTGACAAAAGACAGTTTATTTCTTTCTTCCCTGTATACATTTTACTTCCTTTGTCTTGCCTTATTGAATTAGCAAGGACATCCAATAGAACGTTGAAGAAGGATGGTGAGAGGAGACATTTTTATATGACAATTTTAACATTTATGTCTGCTCTGTGTTGTTTTGACTGATCTCTCTACTCATTATGAGTAATCTTTTGAACCCGCTTTGCATGCTTAATAATTTTTTATTGGATGCCAGCCATTGTAAGTTTTGCCTTGTTGGGTCCTTGATAGTTTTATATTGCTGTGATTGTTTTTGAGCTTTGTTCTGGGAAACAGCTATGCAACTTGGAAATAATTTTATCCTGAGGTCTTGCTTTTAAGGTTTGTTATGCAAGACCAGAGCAGCAGTTAGTCTAGAGCTAATTTTTCACCTCTACGGAAGCAAGACCCTTCTCAATATTATGCCCAATTCCCATGATTTAGGAAATTTTCCAGTCTGGCTTTTGATAACAGAATAAGATTTCTGGCCTTGTGTACTTTCTGAATACTATTTCCTCCAATTCCTTCAGGTGATTCTTTTCCTTACCATAGTTAATTACCTCACATGCATACACTGATTATTATTCTGCTGAATCTTGAGGTGGACCCTCTGCATATGTCCAGAATCTGGCTTTGTGCAGTTTTCACTTTCTAGTATTCTGCCCCAACAACGCTAACCACCTTGGTATCTTTGGAGTCTGCCTGTATTCTGCCTCCTATATCACAGCCTGAAACTCTCTTAATACTTTAAGCTGGAACAATTATAGGAATGATCTGATTTGTTTTCTATATTTTAGGAATTATTTTTTATTGTTTCCTAATGTCCAGTATCCTGAAAACCATTGATTTTGTATTGTAATTGATTTTTCATTAGTTTAGTTTAGACAGGAGGGTAAATCCAGTCCTTATTATTTCATCTTGCCAGAAGTGAAAGTATCTTCTCTTTATTTTTATTATGATAGTTGATGCATAAAAAGAATATATGTAATTTGTATATAAATTATAAAGAATAATATAAATAATATCAATGAATCCACCATGCAGCCAAATGACTTTCAGCTACCTATGTATACTTCCTCTATGCTGTTCTACTTCTAAACACTATCATCCCTTCAGTATTAGCAATTATCTCATGTTTATGTCAATTATTCTCTTTAGATTTAAAAATAGTTTTATCCAATGATGTATATCTAAGCAATATAATATTTATTGGGTGCTTTTTTGAATTCTGTAAAAATGAGTACTCCTTCTATTACTTGATATCAGGTTTTGAAGTTTCAACCACATTTTTCTTGTGAATCATTTATTTTTATAACTTATTAATATTCTATTTTATGAATATACTAAGATTTTTTTAGCCATTTTCCTGACAGTATACATTTGTGAGGTTTCAGTTTTATGTTATTTATGAACATTGATTTTTGTGAACATTTTTGTCAAACACTCCACTCTTACACTTTTGTAAACAACTTGATTGTTGTGATTTTTTTCCCCAGCTGTCTGACTGATGGTAGGACCTCACAGTTCTCATTAACACATTATAATAAGGTAGAAAAATGCCTCTTTACATAATTTTTTGCCTCAAATAGGCTGAATTTTTAGAATTATCAGGTGGGTTTTTTTTTTTCCTCTGGGAAACATCTTTTTTTAAATAACTTTAAAAATTTCTTCTGTGTCATTTGTTTTAGTCTATTCCTAAGGAAATTTATCAGCATGTAAATAGGGTTTTCATTTCTAGTCTCCTTATCTATAAGCTTCTTTTCCATTATTTTTATCTATTTGTTTTTTCATTTCAAGAAAGCACAAGTTTACAGCTCATAAATTTATTTTTCTACTCATTGAATAACTTAACTCATATTTATTGAGTTCCCTAATATGGGTCTTTATATCCTCTGAACTTAACAGCTTCTAAAGGAGTTTTTAATTTTTTTATTTATTTGTATCCTCTCATCTCATCTACCTAATTTTCTTCTCATTCTGTCGATATTCCATTTCATCTTCTTGCCTTCTCAGAGACACTATGACTTGCGAACTCAGAGAAAACCAAGCTCTTGTTAGCAGTTTTCTGCCATTGTCTTTTGGAATTTGAACTAAATACAATTCAGATGACAATTCTTTTTCTGACTTTTTAAGGTTCTTTTTCCAACAAATTTTACTGATTTCATGATTTTTTTCTCTTTATTCACTTTCATTTAAGACAAGATTTTTTCTTACTCAGCATTTATTAAATAATAAGCTGGTTTTATTGCCCATGATTCTGTCTTCTCTCCACCTTAGGAATAAGAAAATTATATTCTCAGAGAGAAGATGTATAAAACCCATAATTCTAGTTTTTTAGCAGGCATTCAGTGGTGGCACATCCAGACAATGGAATATTATTTAGCACTAAACAGAATCGAGCAATTGCATCATGAAAAGACATGGAGGAGGGGCTGGCCCCGTGGCCGAGTGGTTAAGTTCGTGTGTTCTACTGCAGGCGGCCCTGTGTTTCATTGGTTCGAATCCTGGGTGCGGACATGGCACTGCTCTTCAAACCACGCTGAGGCAGCATCCCACATGCCACAACTAGAATGACTCACAACGAAGAATATACAACTATGTACTGGGCGGCTTTGGGGAGAAAAAGGAAAAAATAAAATCTCAAAAAAAAAAAGACATGGAGGAAACTTAAATGCATGTTATTAAATGAAAGAACTCAATCTGAAAAGGCTACCTTCTGCATGACTTCAACTATATTACATTCTGGAAAAGACAAAACAATGGAGACAGTAAGAAGAATCAGTGGTTGCCAGGATAAGGGAGGGGATGGATGAACAGGCAGGGCACAGAGGATTTTTAGGGGAGTGAAAATACTCTATATGATATCATAATGATGGATCTATGTCATTATACATTTGTTCAAACTCATAGAATATACAGCACTCAGAACAAACCCTCTGGAAAACTATAGACTTTAGGTGATTATGATGTCTAGTGTAGGCTTATTCTTGGCAACAAATGTACTATTTTGGCGAATAATATTGATAATTGGGGGGCTATGCATGGAAGAAGGTAAGAGCGATATAGGAAATCTCTGTACCTTCCTCTCGATTTATTGTGAACCTAAACTTCTCTCAAAATATTCCTTAAAAAAGAAAGAAAATCTTGCATCTGGAATATAAAAATAATACCTAGAACCCAATAATACAAGAACAAAAAGCAAAATTTTAAAATGAGCAAACATTTGAACAGGCACTTCATCAAATAAGCTAATGAAAAGAAACTCAAAATCATTAACCATTAATGAAATGTGTACTAAAACCACAATAAGATACCACAACACACGTACTAAAATGGCTAAAATTAATGAGACTAACCATATCAATTACCATTGAGAATGTGAAGGAACTAAAACCCTCATATACTGCTATTGGCAATATAAAATGTTGCAGACACTTTGGAAAATAGTTTGGTAGTTTATTACAAATTTAAACATATATCTATATATTATTCTGCCACTCTACTTTTAGGAATCTACCTAAAGAAATGAAAGCATATGTCCCATACAAAGACTTACATACAAATATTCATAGAAGCTTTATATGTAATATCTACAAACTAGAACAACCTGGATGTCCAGTAGCAGATGAATGAATACAAAAAACCTTAGGCTATCCATCCAATGGAATGCTACCTAGCAATAAAAAAAAAATGAACTATAGATATACGCAACCATATGGATAAATCTCACAATTCATGACAACTTGATGAATCTCAAACAGCTGAGTGAAAGAAGCCAGACTAAGTGAAAAGAGTACGTATTGTATGACTCGATTAATATAAAATTCTAGAAAAAGAAAGCAAATCTCTAGTGGTAGATGGAAAGTCAGTGGTTGCCTGGAGACAGAAGATGGTAGAGATCAGGCAAGAGAAAGATGAGGAGATTACAAAGGAGGAAGAAGAAACTTTAAGCCTAATGGATATGTTCATTATCTTGAGTGTAGTGATGGTTTCAAAAGTGTGTGTGTATATATAACTTAATAAATTGTGTACTTAATACATCCGCAGTTTATTGTATGTCAATTTTACCTCAACTGAGCTGTTTAAAAAATGAAATAAAATAAGATAAAGGAAAATTCATTCATAGTAAAAAGGTTACAGCAAACTATGAACAGAGGAGAATTGCATCAACTTGATAATCTACAAAAAACCTGCAACTAACATTAACATCTTACTTAAGAGTAAAAGATCAAATTCTTTCATTCATTACTAACCTGATTAGGTTAGTAAGCAATTATAACATAAAGGCTAAAGGGAAAGAAAGCATTAAAAATAACTGTAACAACTTAAATTTGATAACAAACTCAGAATACAAAAAGGGATAATTCATGACAAAAAAAGAGAAGTGGAAGAGGGAAAAGGTGGAACCTGCATAGGCAAATGGAGATAAGATGCTAGCAGCAGAAAAAGAACTATCAACTATACAAACCTCAGGGTCACCACAAAACAAAAATTCAGAGCAGAGCCACAAAATATTAAAGAGAGGAAACTGTGAATCACATCACAGAAAACCATCAAACTGAAATGGCAGACAGAAACACAAAGGAAAAGATACAATGGAAATATAGAACAAACAGAAAACAAAGATAAAATGGCAGTATTATGCCCTCATATATCAACAATCACTCTAAATATGAATGGCTTGAATTCACCAATCAAACACACAGAGTGGCTGGATGGGTTACAAAACAAGATCTAACAATAGCTGCCTTCAGGAGACTCATCTCAGTTCTAAAGACAAACATATGCTCAAAGCAAAGGGATGAAAGATGATACTCTAAGCAAATGGCAACCAAAAGAAAGTGGACATAATCATACTTATATGAGACAAAACAGACTTCGAGCCTAAAAAGATAACAGAAGACAAAGATGGACATTATATAATAATAAAGGAGGCAAGCCACCAACAAGACATAACATTTATTAATATATATTTACCAAACATAGCAGTGCCAAAGTGTATAAAGCAACCTTAACAAACCTAAAAGGAGAAATTGATAGCAACACAATAACAGTAGGTGACTTTAATACCCCACTTATATCAATGGAGAGATCATCCAGACAAAGTCAACAAGGAAATATTGGCTTTAAATGACACACTAGACCAGATGGACATAAATATATATACAACATTCTATCCAAAAGTAACAGAATGTACATTATTCTCAAGTGCACATGGAACATTCTCAAATATAGACCATATGTTGGGAAACAAAACAAGCTTCAATAAATTTAAGAAGATTGAAATCTTCTCAAGCATCTTTTTTGACCACAATGGTATGAGACTAGAAGTCAATTAGAAGAAGGAAGCTGAAAAGTCACAAATATGTGGAGACTAAACAACGTCCTACCGAACAACTATTGAATCAATGAAGAAATCAAAGGAGAAATTAAAAAATACGTGGAGACAAATGAAAAAGAACACAACATACTAAAATCTATGGGACGCAGTAAAAGGAGTACCAAGAGGGAAGTTTACAGCAGTATAGGCCTACCTCAAAAAACAAGAAAAATCTCAAATAAACAATCTAACATTATACCTAAAAGAATTAGGAGAAGAACAATAAATATAGTCAAAAGTCAGTAGAAGGAAGGAAATAATAAAAATCAGAGCATAAATAAATAAAATAGAGGCTAAAAAGACAACAGAAAAGATCAATGAAACTAAGAGCTAGTTCTCTGAGAAGGTAAACAAAACTGACAAACCTTAGCTAGACTCACTGAAAAAAAGAAAGAAGACTCAAATGAATAAAATTGGAAATGAAAGAGGAGAAATTACAACAGATACCATAGAAATACAAAGGATTATAAGAGAATACTATGAAAAGCCATACACCAACAAATTGTAAAACCTAGAAGAAATGGATAAATTCTTAGAATCATATAACCTTCTGAAATTGAACCAAGAAAAAATAGACAATCTGAATAGACCAATCACTAGTAAAAAGACTAAAACTGTAATCAAAAAGATCCCAAAAAGCAAAAGTCTAGAACCAGGTAGCTTCTTTGATTAATTCTACCAAACATTCAAAGAAGAATTAACATTTGTCCTTCTCAAACTTTTCCAAAAATTTGGAGAGGACAGGAGTCTCAGTAACTCATTTTACAAAGCCAACATTACCCTGATCCCAAAACCAGACAAGAAGAATGCAAAAAATGAAACTTACAGGTCAATATTCACTGATGAACATAGGGGCAAAAATCCTAAACAAGATATTAGCAAATTGGATACAATACATTAAAAATATCATACACCACGATCAAGTGAGATTTATTCCAGGGATGCAAGGATGGTTCAATATACACAAATCAATCAATGCAATACACCACATTAACAAAATGAAGAATAAAAATCATGTGATCATCTCAATAGATGCAGAGAAAGCATTTGACAAGATTCATCACCCATTGATAATAAATATTCTCAATAAAATGGGTTTATAAAGAAAGTACTTTAATATAATAAAGGCCATATATGACAAACCCATAGCTAATGTCATACTCAATGGTGGAAATTGAAAACTATCTCCCTAAGAAAAAGAAGTCTAGGATACCCACTTTTGCCACTATTATTCGACATAATATTGGAAGTCTTAGCCAGAGAAACAGGCAAGAAAAAGAAACAAAAGGGATCCAAATTGGAAAGAAAGAAGTAAAACCTGTTACTATTTGTAGATCACATGGTTTTATATATAGGAAACCCAAAGAATCCACTAAAAAACTACTAGAAATAGTTAAAGAATACAGTAAAGTTGCAGCATACAAAATCAACATATGAAAATCAGTTATGTTCCTATAAGCTAACAGTGAACTAGCAGCAGAAAGAGAAATCAAGAATACAATCCCATTTACAATCCCAACAAAAAGAATAAAATACTAGGAATAAATTTAACCTAGGAGGTGAAAGACCTATATTCTAAAAGCTTTAAGGCGTTGTTGAAAGAAATTGAAGAAGACAAAAAGAAATGGAAAGATGCTCCATGCTCAAGGATTGGAAGAATTAAGAAGATAGTTAAAACGTTCATATTAGGGGCTGGCCCGGTGGCTCAGTGGTTAAGTTCGCATGTTCCACTTCTCGAGGGCCCGGGGTTCGACAGTTCGAATCCCGGTTGTGGACATGGCACTGCTTGGAACACCATGCCGTGGTAGGCGTCCCACATATAAAGTAGAGGAAGATGGGCACGGATGTTAGCTCAGGACCAGGCTTCCTTAGCAAAAAAGAGGAGGACTGGCAGTAGTTGGTTCAGGGCTAATCTTCCTCAAAAAAAAAAGTTCATATTACATAAAGCAATCTACAGATTCAATGCAATCCAAATCAGAATCCCAAAGACACTTTTCATGGAATTAGAACAAAGAATCCTAAAATGTATGTGGGACAACAAAAGACCCCCAAATAGCCAAAGCAATCCTGAGAAAAAAGAACAAAGCTAGAGGTATCATACTTCCTGATTTCTAAATATGCTGAAAAGCTATAGTAATCAAAACATCATGGTAATGGCAGAAAAACAGACAGTGGAACAGACGTGAAAGCCCAGAAATAAACCCACACACTTATGGACAGCTAACTTTTGGACAAGGAGCCTAGAACATACAGTGAAGAAAGGAAAGTCTCTTCAATAAATGGTGTTGGGAAAACTGGACAGCCACATGAAAAAAATGAAAGTAAACCATTATCTTACACCATACACCAAAATTAACTCAAAATGGCTTAAAGACTTGAATGTAAGACCTGAAACCATACAACTCCTAGAAGAAAATTTAGACAGTGCACTCTTTGACATTGGTCATAGCAGCATCTTTTCAAGTGCCAGGTCTACTAGGGCAAATAAAAAGTTAACAAATGGGACTACATCAGACTAAAAACCTTCTGCAAAGTAAAAGGAACCATGAACAAAACCAAAAAACAACCCACCAACTGGGAGAAAATAGTTGCAAATCATTTTTGTGACAAAGGGTTGATCTCCAAAATATATAAGGAACTCATACAACTCAACAACAGAAAAGCAAACAACCCAATTGAAAAATGGACAGAGAATAAGAACAGACATTTTCCAAAGAAGATACACAGATGGCCAACAGGCACGTGAAATGATGTTCAACATCACTAATAATTAGGGAAATGCAAATCAAAACTACAATGAGATACCACCTTACACCCATCAGAATGGCTATTGTTACCAAGATGAAAAATAACAGGGGCCAGCCCAGTAGTGCCACAGTTAAGTTCATACCTTGTGCTTTAGTGGCCCAGGATTTGCCGGTTCAGATCCTGGGTGAAAACCTGTGCACTGCTTGTCAAGCCATGCTGTGGTAGGCATCCCACGTATAAAGTAGAGGAAGATGGGCATGGATGTTAGCTCAGGACCAGTCCTCCTCAGCAAAAAAGAGGAGGATTGGTGGCAGATGTTAACTCAAGGCTAATCTTCCTCAGAAAAAAAAAAATGTTGGAGAGGACATGCAGAAAAGGGAATCCTCATGCCCTGCTGGCAGGAATGCAAACTGGTGTAGCCACTATGGAAAACAGTATGAAGATTTCTCAAAAAATTAAAAATAGAAATACCATATGATCTAGCTATCCCACTACTGGGTATTTATCCAAAGAACTTAAAATCAATGATCCAAAGAGATTTATGCACCCCTATGTTTGTTGCAGCATTATTCACAACAGCCAAGATGTGGAAGTAACCCAAGTGCACTTCTACAGATGAATGGATAAAGAAGATGTAGTATATATATACAATGGAACATTACTTGACCATGAAAAAGACAAAATCGGCCCATTTGCAACCTTGAGGGTATGATTTTAAGTGAAATAAGCCAGACAGAGAAAGACAAATACTGCATGATTTCATTCATATGTGGAAGACAACAAATACATGGATAAAGAGAACAGATTAGTGGTTACCAGAGTAGAAGGGGGTTGGGGAGTGAGCGAAGGGCAAAGGGGCACTTATGTATGGTGACAGACAGAAATTAGACTACTGGCGGGAAACATGATGAAGTCTATTCAGAAGATGATAAATAATAATGTATACCCGAAATGACACAGTTATAAACCATTATGATCTCAGTAAAATTACCGGGGAAAAAAATGGTCAGAGGAACTTAACAGATATTTTCCAAAGAAGATATACAGACGACCAACCGGCACATGAAAAGATGTTCATCATTAATTATCAGAGAAATGCAAATCAAAATCACAAGATATTACCTTATGACTGTCAGAATGGCTATGGTTAAAAAGACAAGAAATAAGTGTCAGAGAGGATGTGGAGAAAAGGGAACCCTCATACACTGCTGGTGGGAATGTAAATTGGTGCAGCTACTATGGAAAACAGTATGGAGATTCTTCAAAAAATTAAAAATAGAACCACTATATGATCCAGCTATTCCACTTCTGGCTATTTATCCAAAGAACACAAAAACAATAATTCAAAAAGATATGTGTACTCCTATGTTCATTGCAGCATTATTCACAATAGCCAAGACTTGGAAACAACCTAAGTGTCCATCAACAGATGAATGGATAAACAAGCTGTGGTGTATATATACAATGGAATTCTACTCAGCCATAACAAAAGTTGAAATCTTACCATTCGTGACCACGGGATGGTCCTTGAGGGTATTATGCTAAGCGAATAAGTCAAACGGAGAAAGACAATTACCATACGATTTCATTCAAATGTGGAAGATAAACAAAGAAACACATAGATACAGAGAACAGATTGGTGGTTATCTGTGGGGAAAGGGCAGGGAGAGAGCAAAAGGGGTAAAGGAGCACATGTGTATGGGGATGGATGGCAACTAGACTTTTCGTGGTGAACATGATGCAGTCTACGCAGAAGTCAAAACATAATGATGTGCACCTGAAATTTATATAATGTTATAAACCAAATACCTCAATTAAAAAAGTAATAATTTAAAAAATTCAAGATATTATCAAACAAAAAAATGAAGCAAAATTAAGTTCTCAAGGGTAGGATATTCAGGATATTTTGAAAAAATTGATGAAACCAGTGAAACAAAGACATGCGTCTAAGGAAATGCCGCATATCTAGCTACATTGATATGCAAATATTACAAGTTACCTTTACAGGGAAGGAACACAATGAAAATAACACTTTAATAAAAGTAACCTATATTTAAATACCAATGTTCTTTAAAACACAAAATACTAAAGAAAGGTCACTTTAATGGCTTCAGCTCCACATTTAATTCTAAGAATAAGGGAAATATGTGTTCTATAAATTCTGATGCCATGATAGCTTTTGAATCTAGGACAATATTTTTCATTTATCACTTTTTCACAATTTCTTGATTATTCACTACGATTTTCTCAAAATAAAAGCACAATCAGATAAAAATCAAAGTTGCCTGTTAAATTTTATGTAAATTTACATGTATCTGTGTTTATTTCCTTAAGCACCTACTTAAAATGAATGTTTGCAATATGTAGTTTAACTTCTGCATCCAATTATTAATCACAAGTTCACGTAAGTGGTTAAGTTCAATAAAGCCTCATCATCCATAAACAGTATTTATTTACAGCTTGGCACTATGTGCCATTGTTTGGTTCTAGCGTTTGCTTATGGGTTTGCATTAGGTGTGGTATAAAAATTTATGCATGTCCTAGGTGGCATGGTGCCATGATGAACACATAAAAACAGAGCAGGTAATTTCCCAGTTCTTCATTTCAATGTTCATTTAAATTAAAGTGACTAAACATATTCTGTAATCTCATAGAAAATTATTATGTGACTTTAGCTCTTACTATAGTACAAGTTCCTAATGAATCCCACAGTAAAAATGCTTGGATTTTAGGCCCCAGACATCTGAATACCACATCCAAAGCAGAGCTGTAGAAGTTGTCTTTATTCTCAGAGAAAAGAGAAAGATGAAACTCAAATAACTCAATCCAAACATATTTTATTGGTATACTAAGACAAACATTAAAATAATGCTCTGGGGTAAACCATAAAATCCACAATACCATCACCAGTACTGTCCATCTAATTGTCTAAACTATTCATCATGTTTTGGTTGAGGTCCCTTAGTTTATATATAACCTTTCTTTGGATTCTTAACATTCGCAGTCAGAATGATCTTTTCTTACAGCAAAGTTTCCGTTATTAATTCTAAGAACTGAAAGTAAGCCTATGAATTGACCTAAACAAAATCTTGATCTTATCCATTTTCTACTATCCATTTTTCTACTACCTTTATTTTAAAAGCTGCTCTTAGAGATATTATACTCTATCCCACAGTGTTTCCTTAGCAACTTCTACAGTGCCCCTGAGCTACAGATCTTAATTCCACCACATGTTGTAAGTATTTTTTAAAAGTGTAACATGTCTAAAGCTTAAGCTTTAGGATATACAAAATTCAGCACATTTTCAGGTTTTCCTATGGGTACTTACAATAGCATCTGTTAGTAGCTGTAGATAGAAGTAAGACAAGCTCCAAGAAAGACAATGAATCGCATGATTTCATAAGAATAACTAAATTATGTTTCTTCTGAATTTAACATCTAAATCCTCTTATAAAGATCCACTATGTTGGATCTACATTTAAATCTTCTTTCTGTGCTTGGTCCAAATGAAGAATTACTGTCATCTGAATAGCTTGGAACGCATCCCCTGTAGATAACCCAAGGAGATTACTTTCTGAGCCCCTTAATCCCAAATCACATGAACATTTTTGTATTTAAACTGAGTCCAAATGCTTTTAAGCTTTAATGTGCACAATTATATAACAGAGATTTTGCATTATTTTTGAATTCAATTTCTATTCATTGCATTGCAAAAGGAAAATGGAAAAATGCAAGAAATTTTTCACTCTGTTGTTAATTTACCGTTCTATTTATATGAACATCTCACATTTTCTCTGTAAAAGTGAAAGAACAGATGTTTTATCACATTAGGGACTCAATAGGAGAAACTAAGACAACAATAATGTGTGTATGTTGACTGCATCTATTTCTAATAGTAAGCACTCTCAATTCTGTATAGGAGATGTAAGGTGATGACATGGAAAAAGCATGGACTGAAGCCCTGAAAAAGTTTGGTTCAAATCCCAATGCCAGGTTTTTCCAACTCTTCCTTTTGGTGAATCACTCTCTTTGCCTACTGCCTCAGCTGTATAACTGAATAAAATACATCTACTTCAAAAGACTATGAAGGTGTTGTTTTGGCCTTAATTGAAGGTTTTTTTACATGTTACATCCAAAGAGCAAGCATTGTCTAGAAAATCCATTTTAAAAAGGTGGATCTGTCCAATTTGATGAAGCCTATACCCTTCACATAGAGATGGAAGCGTTGGCACCAATTATCGAGTCTGTATTTCCAGATCGGACCATGCCATGTAAGCAGATCTGGAAATAATATTTTCATGCATTTTCATGAGTAGCTCCAGTAGAGCTGATATGCCCTTCTTGATTTCAGAGACACAAGAAGGCAAAAGAAAAAAGACTGTTTTAAGAATTAAATGAGAGGCTGGCCCCAGTGGCACATGTTCCACTTGGGTGGCCTGGGGTTTGCCAGCCTGGATCCTGGGTGCAGATATGACACCGCTTAGCAATCCATCCTGTGGTAGGCATCCCACATAGAAAGTAGAGGAAGATGGGCACGGATGTTAGCTCAGGGCCAGTCTTCCTCAGCAAAAAGAGGAGGATTGGTGGCAGATGTTAGCTCAGGGCTAATCTTCCTCAAAAAAAAAAAAAAGAATTAAATTAGATGATAATTTTCATAAGTAGAGCTACCTCTAATACACAATAGACATTCAGAATAAATATTTATCTTTTGTTTTGCCCCTTTAATTTTCAAATAACACCTTCTGAAAAATATTATTGCAAATGTGAACATTTTCTAAGTGGTGCCATATGTTATATACACATTTAGGTAGATAGAAATATAGATACTAAATAGATAATCAGGTAGGTAATAGTAGATGTGTAGTCAGTGCCAAGCCCTATGCAGGAAGCTTTACATTAATGCTCAAAACAGCTTTATGAGATGGGCGTTATTGTTACTCTACTTTGGAAAGGAATAAACTGATATTTTTTTAATAAATTACATGTCAAGGAAGGGTGGGCCTAGGCCTAAACTCTCCAGCTCCAGAGCCCCGTTCCTAACAAACATCGATGGTAAACCACAATAGTTATGCCTATTGTTTCATATTTCAATATATGTTATATATTCAATATATGTTTAATATATATTCAATATGTAAGTTGATTATATACATAATATTCAATATATAAGTTAATATATATTCAAAATATAAGTTTAATAAGGAGTAGACACATCATACCTTAATGTACAATTTTAAACTCATTTCAAAGTCCTTTAGTTTATTATATAGCTATCCTAAGTTTCAGGTAATAATTTTAATGAAAACTAGAAAAACTCCAATTCAAATCCCATTTGTTCTCCTCACAGATTTTTAATTAGAATTTTCAGACTTTGGTTAGGAACTATGCTGATACAATCATAAATGACAAATGTGAAAAAGAAGTTTCTCCTTAAAAAAAATTCCTAGAACTATCAAATAGCTAATATAAATCCCACTGTCAAATATAAACACTGTCTTTTTAAAAAGATGTGCACTGGATTCTCGGAAAGCTGAGATATCTATTGGGAAAGACAGCCTGTCTCAGAAGTGAACCCCAAACTATCTAACTCTGTAGGAGATAAATAGAGATTTGCCTGGACAGGGAAGCAAAATATTACCATGAGTCACTTCCCTCACAGCAGTTCTGAAGCTTTTAATTTTCAGCATTGCTGGTCTGCAGGTACGTGCGGATGATTAACAGTCAATAGAAATTGAACCAACTCCATGCGGAGTCCTTGATGTTAACGTGTAACACTATTTTAAATGACTCCTTTCTTCTTTCCGCTCTCCTCTCTTCCTCTCTTCCTAAATCTGTACTTATTTTTCTTGCTTTATTTTCCTTAAAAAAAAACTTGCATTGTTTATTTCTTCCATGGATATCACAAATGTATTCCAGACAAACTAAGAAGTGAATACATGTCTGAGTTTATGTTTAATTACTCTTTTTCTTCTTCTTGCACTGTTACTTCCTAAACCAATAGGTACACTGATCAGATATTCTGTGGGAAGTGATTCTGCAATGATAATACATGCAAACCAATGCTGAGAATATTCTCTACCTTTCTATCCTCTCCTTTGCGTCTTGATCATTTTTTATTCCTCGTTCTAGTTCCTCTTACATTAGTTATCCTGTCCTTTAGCTCCTTAGAGTATTTGCCTTTCACAGTATTTAAAACACTGAATGCTCAGATTTTCCAGGATCATGCTTATGGAGTCTCCCAGGAAATCTGGTGGCCTTGTTTGTGTTTGTAGATAGCATAAAATATATTTATTTTCTTTCTCTTTTATCTTAATGCAATTATATGGGTTTGGGGAAATGTGTCACATATATTTGTAGATAACTGAGTAAATATGTTTAATTATTTCATCAGCAACCAAAAACAGTAGTAAGAAGGATTACCTTTTGGATGCCACTCTCACCTCCACCCAGAAACTTGGATAATAAGTCTACTAGGCAAGCCAATGGCTACTCTGCTATTTTACACAGTTTGAAAGAAGATGTTATTCAGAAGACAGTGTCAACATCAAATACAAGTAAAGAGCCCGAAGAGTCGTATACTCAGTATTTCTCAATATTGTTTATAAGCTCTAGAGAGAAAACATTTAAATAAAATGGGTATCTTTTCTTTGACTTCTGAATCTCATACTAAACGCAGGGATCAAATATCCTCTGCCCTAGCCTCCCACTGTAAACCCGGAAACCTGCTTCAGTGCCCTGCTGTCTGTGGTTCTGCTTCCTAAAAGGTAAATGTAGCTGCCTTGGTGATTTCTGGAGCACTGCCACCTCCTTGCATGGCAGTAGCATGGCTCCTTAGCTGGCAAATCTGTGTTCAGCAACTGGTCCACCCACCTGCTGCAATGAAGTTCAGCTCTTACACCAAATTGCCGGAGCCCAGCAAGAGGACAGGAAGTTACCCAGAGGAGGTCCTGACTGTATGCATCCCTCTCCTTTGGTGCTTACCCATTGGCCCAATCCTGTCACTTAGTCCTCGTCCCATAGCATTGCCTCACTTACCCCTGAGGTAGGTACAACATGACCAGGATCATGAGTCCTTTTAAAGCCCATTAGCACAACTAGAGTTGATGCTCAAATATTGTGTGCTGGCTTAGATAGCTGGAAGGAAAATTCCCTTCTTCCCAGAGCTCAAACAATTTTACATTTGCAATCCAACATACAAATTCTTAGGTAAATGCATGTTAATACCAGGTATTAGTGAGCAAAATGCTAAATTGTATATATATTGACAATAAATGTTTTAAAAACCCTGTGTTATCTGTCTCTAAAATTTCTGCTAAATGTCAATTATATGCTTTTACATGCCTAAACGTTCTTTCTAATATTAATTTCCCAAGGAAGTACTTTGGAGTTAATTGCATGGCAAATGAATTTTGGTGTTGCATACTTAAGAAATCTCAAGCCATTTTCTTCCCGGGATCAATAGATATTTGACATATAATAGCTGCATTTTGTAATCTAATTAAAGGATTATTTGACACACTTATAGCTTTGGCACATTAAGTCAAGACTTTCTGACAGAAAGCACTGATGTTGAATGTTTATTTTTTCAGGAAATCCTTACTTATACACTGGGGACTTGCTTCCTAATGAAATACCACATGTATAATATTATCAATCATTTGTGTCAGGAAGAACATTGAATACTTTCTAGATTGCTTAATACCATCTATGATAGAGACTGTATCATATGGAAAACCAGGAGAATCAATAATTCAAATTAAACCTCAAGATTGAAAACCCTTTTGAAGAAAACAAATAACCAAAATATTGCCTTATGATTGCAATATAAGTCACTTGCAATTCTTCAAGTTAGTGCTCAGTTTTGAGTAACCAAATTTTATGTCCTACTTCTCATTTAAGCATAATTTATTTGATGCAATTTACCTCTTCCACTTGGGATAATAATTATATTATTCTCGGGCTAATCATAATGACAGTGTCTTTCATTTACTTTTTTATAGAATACAAATTTTCATAGTATGCTTACAATTGTGATGTGGATTATATTGACTTAGTTTTATCAGTAATGAAATAAATCAAGGTTCAGATAGCTTGTCTTATATCACTTAGCTAATAAGTGTTAGAACTTGGACAAGAACAAAATCTTCTGTTTTCAATGCACACATTCTCGACTCACATTGCTCTTATTGTGCCCTCAAGGGAAGTGTAACAGCAATATGGGGATGGAAGACCAGTAGAAAATGTGCTCATCTCCTGCCATCGATACTTGCACGTGCTCCATTCCTTGTGTATTCTTTGCGGATTGTCCTGAAGGGTTCTGAACTAAATCTTAAGACCATTCATAGAGATCACAGCTAGATGAACATGACTTAACAGGTACAAGGTTTTCGACTTTGGGAATTATTTTTTTTTACTTGTCATCCATGTAATCCTTTCAATCCCCAAATTCCTTCATTTATATTCATTAATGAGAGCAATGAGAGTAGTTATATTTACTATCCATTCACTCATTTATTCATTCAACAAACATTTTCGATTGAGAACTTACCACGTTCCAGGTACTTCTCTAAAAACTTGAGCTATGGCAATGATAAAAACAAAGCACTGTAGTAATCTACTTTGAATTGTCTCATTTGCTCAGGTGGCCACCATGATTTTGAAGAGAAAACTAAAGTAGTTTAAAGTTGTTACTCACTGAAGGCGTCATATAACTTCTAAGTTTAGAATTTTAAATCCTAATATATGTCACCTAAAACAATACTCTTTCTTTTGCTTCCTCCATGTCTCTCACATCTATCACGTCATCTTCATTCCATTGACACCAACTGTATTTTGTGCTCACCGCCCCACAACTTAACTGCTGCATCAGTTTCCTATCTGACTGGTTAGCCTCTAGCTTCTTTCTATTCAAATTGAATTTGCACAACATAGTCGGATCAATCTGCTTGGAACACCACTTTTATCATTTCAATCATCTACACAAAAAATTTCAATACTCACCATTCCCTTTTCCAGCAGGTGACACTTAGTCCAGTATTCCAGATTCTCGAATACTTGGGTACAACATATCTATCTAAATGTATTTCTCTCACTATTTCTGCTCAAGCCATGCCTCTGCCCCTCCCCCGTCAGACCCGTCATTTGACTATATCCTACCCATCCCAGCTTCTAGTCCGTGTTAGAGGGTTGCTCCTGCCTGAAGTGCCCTTCCCCACAATTTCAGTCATCCATGTCTTACTTCAAAGTTGGGCTGAAGTCTCACTTCATTTGCTTTGCTTTTTCTATCTTTTCTAGTACACAGTAGCCTCCCTTTTCTAATATCTTATGCATTTTATCAGTCCCTTTGATTGTACTCTGGCAACATAATTTACTCAATTGCTTTCTGTGTCTATTTCTTGTGTTAGTAACTAGATTGTAACTCCTGGAAATCAGAAACCATGTCTTAACATTCCTTTTCAACTTCTACCCAGTACTAAGTACATACTTAATAAATACTATTAATTTAACTTATTAATATACTATCTGTACTTAATATACTATTACCTAATATATTTCTCCTTAAACTCAGTAATAAAAGACTGACCCTATAATTTGGACAGGAGATTTTCTGTCATCAGTTTTCTGATTTTACCTATATCTTTAACTGCTTTTTATTCCACTAACTTACCAAATATTTCCGTTAAGTTACCACGTTTTTAAAGTTTTCCTTTGCGGTACCTTTTATATTGATCCTTTCTACATTTGGATAATTACCGCTCTAGTACAGTCTCTCATCATTTTATTTCTGAACTATTTTGAAACTCTCTGAAACAATGGCCTACATGATTAACAAAAGAAAGAATGGAAAAAAGAAAAACTCTCCAAAGTTCAAGCAATTAAGAGATATAAAAGTGTAGTACTCTAAAAGCTTATAGTCTATTTATTAAAAAGAGGCAAATTTGCATAATTATGATACAGTTATGATAAAGTATGTATAGAAAAAACACCAAAGCAAAACTGGGTAGTGAGGAAAGAAAGATGGACAGAGAGATAGAAAATGGAGAAAAGTGTGAGAGCTGGCTTCCTGGAGAAAGAAGTGACCAGGCTGAGTCTGGAAGGATTACCAGGTTAACATCAGGAAGATAGGAAGATGCAAGGGAGGCATTCCAGGCAGAAACAATAATGCAAATATTCTTCCAGTGTATTTATACTTTTTTCCATAGAACACCCAAGGTCACACAGATCATTGCTGAGTCTTTTGGAGTCCTAGCAGAACATAGCACACTCAAAGATGGTAATTGAGTTTTACAAAGTTATAGGCAGGGTTAAGGGAAACCAACAGGGAATAGTGCAAACCAAGACCAGCAACAGTGAGAGCTGTTAAAAACCCTTGGCTGTGATGGGACAATGGGAGGGAATAGTTACCTGAACCTGGAGAAAATCAGCTCTGAAAGGAGCCATGGCCTTTGGCAGAGAGATGCTGCCAACCTGTTGCACCCAAGCAAGGAAGGAGCCAGGGTAATAAGAAACTGGCCTTAGTTTCTTCCCAACCTCTGATCCCCTAATAACATCTCTCACGGCTGGAGCCAAATGGAAGCCTGCCAGCAAGCATTGCTCCTGTTCACAGGTCTGCTTCCTGGAGCACAGATCAGAGAGGAAGAATGGAGAACAGATCTGGAGGGGCAAACAGAAACTATGAAGCACAGTTCTTTAATTTCCCACGGCACAGGGTAAATCAGGCTGTATCATTTAAAATATTTTACAAAGCACTCGAGGATAGCAGCAAAGAAAAACAGCCTTAGAATCTCTCAGGACTGGCTCCTAGAAACATTGCTCCCAGAGCTGAAAAAGGTTGGTCATCCCCAAGGGTTGCCTATATACCTGCCTCCCTGCCTCAGGCAGGGTCCTCCTCCTACCTTGCTCTCAACCTGTTTTCCTGTGACAGGCAGACACTATCTTTCCCAGCACCCAAGACAGTTCTCAACATATCTAGCTCCTCCAGAGTCTGAAAAAGGAACACCAGTGGCCCCAAGGCTTATTTACTGTCATAAATAATGTGCCTCTTTCCACCGTGATTGAAATTGGAGTGTTCACTTACTTTAGCAGATACCTTACCCTCTGCCTATGTCTTTAACCTCTGGCCATTGGAGAATAATCATATATGATTAAAATAGCCCAATATCTGTACAAGGGGTGCAATAGCAGTGGGGTGATTTTTATCACATTTCACCCTTCTGAATTGTCAAAAGAAAGAACAGCTCTTTCCTCTCTTGAATTTCTCAATATTTAGGTTATTCAGTTTTAAGAACTGTGGATGTCCTCGTCAATACTGCAATCCTGCTAGGGCCTCGCAAAGCTGGAGTTGGGGGTTTCTCTTTCACAATAAGATACAACACATAACTTATATCCTTCCGGTAGTTTGTAAGTCTCACTTCCAGGCTCTTCCAAGCTGGAGCTTAAAAAAACACACATGCATCTCCAAAAACAAGCAACAATTTGCAATCACACTATAATTAAAATCTATTTTGAAAAAGATACTTTTCTCAAGAGGAAACATAGCATAAAGATGCAATTCTGCTTATAACACAAAAATATTGTACATTGTTAGCCAGGGTAATTTAACTACTTAGAGTTGCAACTTCTCACACATCTCAATTTCTGCTTGTGATGGGGGTCCCCAAGACCACCCTTAGGTTTGATGACATTCACTCAGAACTCAGAAAAGCTGTTTTACTCAAGGTTACAGTTCATTGCACAAGAAGATACAGATTAAAATCAGCAAAGGAAAATGGTACATAGAGTGGAGTCCAGGAGAAGCCAGACACATGCTTCCAGTTGTCCTCTCTCAGTGGAGTTGCACAGACAAAACTTAATTCTCCCAGTATCATGTATGGTAAGACATTCAGAGTGTTACCAAACCAGGGAAGCTCAGCAAGCCTTGGGTCCAGAGTTTTTATCGGAGATCAGTCACAGAGATGTGGAGCACCTGCATGACTGACTTTAGCTATTCGGTCTCCAGTGCCCCCAGAGGTCAAACTGATACAGCACAGCCTTGGACCTCAGGTACAGAAAACAGGCATTCACCAGCATTCGCTATTCCTTTGTTGTGAATGTTAGCATAAACTCTCTGGCCCAAGATGCCAGGTATACAAAGACACTCTTATCAGGCTGGATAGTCCAAGGGCTCCCAGGAGCCAGTCAGGGGCCAATCTGAAGACCTTCGGAATGTGCAGAGTGTCCTAGTCCTAATGAGTTAATCTTTAATGCACACTGTTTATGAACTTTTTAAATATATATTGCTTAAGGAAACAGTCCATTGCTTTGGTCTGTCCATTACAAAAACCATTAGCATTGCAGCATTATTTACAATCACCAACATGTGGAAGCAACCTAAGTTCCCATCAACAGATGATTGGATAAGGAACATGTGGTATATATATACAATGGAATACTACTCAGCTGCAAAAAAGAACAAAATGGTCCCATTTGCAACAACATGGATGGAATTGAGGGGATTATGTTAAGTGACATAAGCCAAATAGAAAAGGACAATCTCTGTATGACTCCACTCATATGAGGAATTTAAACCTGTGGACAAAGAGAACAGATTAGTGGCTACCAGGGGAAAGGCGGGGTGGGGGGTGGGCACAAAGGGTGAAGGGTTGCACCTACAACACGACTGACAGACAATAATATACAACTGAAATTTCACAAGATTGTAACCTATCATTAACTCAATAAAAAATTTTTTAAAAAAAGAAAAGCATATTCAGAACTCTGCTTCAAAGACAGAAAACTGGTTGTAACTTTAAAATAAGAATATTTGGGGTATCTCTTACCCCCAAGCCCACCCTCTTGTGATTTCAAAACTCTCAAGGCCAAGTTTTAGCCACAGCTGTAATTCAAAATACCTTGTATTTCCCTTTCCCCTATCAGTTACTAAAAGAAGAAAACCTCCACCGACTACACAGCTAGAAATCAATCTTCAGATTTAGGAAAACGACACAGCAAAGTGAACTCGCTTTTTGCATGTTGCTCTGCAGTTTCCTGCCATTTCAGCTTTTAGAAGCTGAACCCTGTCAATCTCAGTTTGGACTCAGCAAGTCAAGTACATTCTCTTACAGAAATTGAATAATAATATCACATAAAACTAACAGTGGGAACTCTATAGAGCTCAAAAGAGGAAGGAATTGATAAAATGAAAATAAAATTCAACATTATTAATACTAAAAACAGCTTATCTTACATTAGCAGTAAGCCAATGTAAATTCTTTATCTTCTGTTTTATAAGCATTCTTTTTGATAAATGTTATTTTCTTTCCTACACTTATATTTGACACACATTGATTTCTATTGAAACGTATTTCTGAAATATTCATTTTTCAAACAATCATGTTGAATTAAACAATTCTGTGAAAAAGATATAGTGTATTTATAATCCAGTCTTTTGAGTTGTTTTCTACTGCCCCTAATGGGTCTGAAATGAAAAGGGTAAGATAGAATATAATCAAAATAAATGAAAGAGCCTTTAAAAGAATGCCCATTCTGGGGTGGTGTGGTGGCGTAGTGATTAAGTCTGCGTAATCCATTTTGGTGGCACAAAGTTTGCCAGTTCAGATCCCAGGCACGGACCTACACACCACTCATCAAGTCTTGCTGTGGTGGGGTCCCACGTACAAATTAGGGGAAGATTGGCACAGATGTTAGCTCAGCAACAGTCTTAAACAAAAAGAGGAAGATTGGCAACAGGTGTTAGCTCAGGGCCAATCTTCCTCACCAAAAAAACCAAATCTTTAAAGAAAGCCCATTCTTAGATCTTTTATTTGGTAGCACTGTAAGAGAACATGCTAGTATTTGTGTACTTTAAAGAACAAAACTAAAAGACCACATAAAAGCATTGGGTGGAAGTGACTTGTGTAACGAGTGCTTTGACTCCCAGGTTTAGCCACTGCTAGAACTGGAAATTAGCCAATAAAAGTATAAATTCAATTGCATTACTTTGAAGCAATTAACGTTGCCTGATCACTTTGGCTGTGACAGAAAAAGAGCATTTGCTGTGGCAGGATTAGATCAGTGAGAGGCGAGACAACACAGCATGAGGTAAAATACTGATTTAAATTTTGCCTCAAGCTCTAGAGGGACTTGCTTTCATTTACTAGAAATAAGCAAAATGCAAGAAGGTTTAGTGTCGCATAGAAACAGTTATCAATCAAGATCTCTACCTAATGCCAAAAGACCTGAGGGGAAAGTTAAATGACTTGTATGCAATGCAACGCTTACCGAACATCCGAAGAAAACCAAGGCATCATGGCAAAATCATAACTCATTTTTATTGAACCATTTATCGTAAATGATGAAATAATAGCAAAGATTAAATAGGGAAAATGTCTGTTGTTTGAATTAAAGTATTTATCTTTCTCCTTTCAAGAATGCATAAGATGTATACATTCATTCTGACCTTCTGAGTTCAAAAGAAGTATGTAGCCAAGTGTTTTGTGTTGGATTTCTTGGCCTATGTTATGGAGAAATTAACTTGACTATTTTTAATGATGCATTGCCCTCCTCCGTGTCTTTGTGCTTGGGTGATCAAAATACCTCTACAGATTGAACACAGCATGCCTTCCTTTTCAGATGTTCCTATATAAGAACTATTTGAAAAAGTGTTTTTAACTCTCAATGCTTTAGCCAGTATAATATTTAGTAAAATTGTTTGACTCGTATTTTCATCCAAGCCTTATAGCTGTCTCCTCTTCTGTAAAACAGCTTTGTTCTCCAGGTCGCTAATAACTTCATACTCACAGCATTGACGCTAGGCAAGACTAACCTTCCTGAAATATCTCTTTCCTTCTCTGGGCTTCTGTGTGACTCTTCTTGTTAAGCATTCTCCCCTTACCTAACAGATCCTTTCCTACCTCGTCTCCTACTCTTTCTCTTGCTACTCCATGAAATAGGGTGCTCCCCACATTCTAGTCCTGCACTTCTCTACTCTTCTCCTCTTAAAATTATTTCTCTTAATGATTTCATAACTGTCTTTATATGGGAATGATCCCCAACTTGATGTCTCTATTCCATCCCTCTCGTTCATGCTCCAATGTTTCTTCTCCCATGTCTGATAGATTTTTATCAATGGATGATCCAGTGGAACGTCAAACTAACTATACCACAAGTAAAAGGTTTTACCCTTCCATAGTCCAGTTCCCTTTCCCTTCATTCCTTCATTCAACAGAGAATCTTTGAATACTTACCATATGCTGACTTTATTCTAGATCAGTGATCAGCAAAATTCTCCTATAACATCCAGATAGTAAAATTTGGGCTTTGCAGGCCCTGTGTCTCTGTTGTAACTATACAAGCTTGTCATTGTATCATACAAGCTACAATGTGAGAGCGTGGTAGTATTATGATAAAACTACTAATGGATGCTAAAATTTGTTTCATATAATTTTAATATGTTACTAATTACTACTTTTCCTTTGATTTTTGGTCAACCAATCTTAGCTCATAGGCCACGGAAAACCAGCAGAAGACTGGATTCGACTCATGGGCCACAGTTTGCCTCCCCCTGTGGTAGATACTGGAGATCTCAGCAATGAACAAGAAAGATAAGCTCCTTGCCCTGAATAATCTAAAACTGTAAAAGAACCTTCCTATGTTTGCTAAGTGACCTTTCCCTCTGTTTACACAGCAACCTGTGTAAGTTTCTTCCTTACTACCTACTATGACGCAGTCATCAAGATCTTTGATTCCTCTTTAGCTCAAGCCTTCCCACTATCAAACAAAACAAGTTTACAGGGAAAAAAATGAATCTCCTAAATATTAATCTCAGTTTTGTATCATTCCAAATTCTCTCAATAACCATATAAATGTTTATATTTATAAACAGTTGAAAATGTTTTGTATTTCAAAATTTTATTTTATTTTTTTCACTTTGCATTTTCTATATAGGCACTATCTTTTTTAAGGTCTTTGAAACAGTTTCATTGAGCTATAATGGAAATATAATAAATTACACATGAAATGTACAATATGATAATTTTTGACTTATGTATTACTTTTTTAATACCTTTATTGAGATATAATTCACATACCATTAAAGGCACCTTTTAAAGCAAATAACTCAGTGGTTTTAGTATATGCAGAATTGTGCAACCATCACCAATATCTAATTTCACAATCAGATCAGTACAAAAAGAAACCCCACACCTTTAGCAGTTACTCTGCATTCCCTGCCCCTCCCAGCCCCTAGCAAACTCTAATTTACTTTCCGTCTCTGTGAATTTGCCTGTTCTGGACATTTCACACAAATGGAATCATACGATATGTGGCCTTTTGTGTCTGGTTTCTGTCACTTGGGATAACATTTGCAAGGTTCATCCGCAGTGTAGCAGGTATCAGTACCTCATTTCTTTTGTGCTGAATAATATACCATTGTGTGGATCTATCACATTTTGTTTGCTTATTCAACAGTGATGGACATTTGGGCTGTTTCCACTTTCTGGCTATTATGAATAATACTACTATGAACATTCTTATGTAAGATTTTATTTGTGTAGACATACGTTTTCATTTTGGGCCTACCCTTAGGAGCAGAATTGTTAGCTCATGTGGTAATTCATCATTTAACGTTTGTGAAATGCAGCTGCACCACTTTACATTCTCAGCAGCAATATATGACAGTCTCAATTTTTCCACATCACATATATACTTTTGTTTTCTCTGACAGAATACTGGTTCAAATCTTTTTTACCTTATTCCTAGACTATTGAAATAGCTTTATATTTTACTACTCTGTCTTCAGCCATCTACTTCTATTCATCCTACAGTCCCATTAACATCAGTTTCATCCTTCTAAGCAGTACTCTCTGTCACTGCCCCGCCCCAAGAAACTCTCAACAGTTCTCTACAGCCTGGGAGATAAATTGCTGATAGCTTATCCTGCAAAAGCCCTACAGATTCATAGGCCAGAAACTTGGATATCTGTTCCTCAATAGCTTATATCATTCCATAATCAGAACTCTCCAATTCAACCAAAATGGCTTATGCATAGTCTTGCCAAGTTACACCTTCTGTGGGCAGGGCTGGCTTCATCAACCTGCAACCTGCACAGTGACACAGGGACCCACGTGTGAAACAGTCCTGCACTTAGTTTTATACTCACCTGTCACCAGCTTGGAATTTTAATAATATTTTAACGAGTCCCCATATTTTCGTTTTGCAGTGAGCCCTACAAATGTCGAAGTCAGTCCTGTCTGTGGAAGTTGGGTTTTAGTGTCTAACCCCACCCAATTCAGCACACACTTTTTGCATCTCAACTGCTTTTGTTACGATCGCAAAGCACTTGCCTTCTGTATTTCAGGGTAGTCAACTCTTCATATCCCTTTTATGACATTAATGCTCACCCAGTTTTCATTCAGCTTTCAGTTTTCATCTTTATTCTTTGAGAAAAGTCATGATACCCATCATTATTTTATTTTTAGTTCATAGCTCAAGCTGACATATAACCTGAAATAGTTTAGCAACTTTATTTTTGACTTTGAGATACAGACTCTTTGGATATTTCCTTTTAAAAAGTACTCTAGCTTAGAACAAAGGCTCTCATAGCAGAGGTTTTGATCAAATATATACCTTGATGATGCCAAGGTCCCTCAGGCAAAAAAAGAAAAAAAGTATGCATTCTCTAAGCGGGAAAAATTTCTTGCCTATAAGTTTCTTTTCTATACCAAAAAGCAGATAGCCTCTTTCAGCTGTAGCCAGCACATGATTTTGGCCAACGTGTATAGACCTACTTTCAGAGAAGTTGCGTACTCTGAAGCAAATGTATATGGATTGAAGTTTGATAAATTAGATACATCCTTTCATTGCTTTAAATTGTGATCTCAGAGACAAGAGGCAAAATTCCACAAGAAATAATTTAAAAGAAGACTTTAGACCTGCATTTTAAGGCCTAATCTTCTATTCCATTCAACTGCCGCTGACAGTGTTGTAGTCAACAGTGGAATAAGCCCATTTTTAAAATTAGTGAAATTGTTTGCATTCGGTGAAATTTTTAGATACATTAAAATTGGATTCAACTTTTCTGGTTTAAAAACAAAATAAAATCCAACAAAAAACTTGAAGAATTGCGAGGAGTCAGGAGCCTTATTGTCTATTTCTTAATTAGCATAATGATGTTTTTTTCTTTAAGACTTCATTTTCTTGGAGAAATTTTAGGTTCACAACAAACTTGAGGGGAAGGTGCAGAGATTTCCCATATAGTCCCTTCCCCCACACATGCACAACCTCCCCATCATCAACATCACTAACCAGAGTGGTATATTTGTTGCCAAGGAGGAGCCTACATTGAGACACCATGGTCTCTCAAAGTGCATAGCTTACTTTAGGGTTCGCTATTGGTGGGTTGTCTATGGGTTTAGAAAATGTGTAATACATTTATCTATTATTAGAATATCATACAGAGTATTTTCACCACTCTAAAAGAACTCTGTGTTCTGCCTATTTGTCTTTTCCTTCCTCTGTCCCTGGCAACTACTGATTTTTTATCATCTTCATAGTTTTGCCTTGTCCAGAATGTCATATAGTTGGAATTATATAGCATATGGCTTTTTCAGACTGGCTTCTTCTGCTTAGTAACACGCGCTTACAGTTCCTCTATGTTTTTTAATGGCTTGATAGCTCATTTCATCTTAACACTGAATATTCCAGTGTCTGGATGTGTCACCGACTAATTGCCCTGATGAACTCAAGGGTGAGTTTGGAAGCATTTAACTGTTTTTCCAAATTAGCTTTTTTTCCCCTTTTGTTATGTTAAGGAGATGCAATCACCAACCACCCTAAACCAGACAAAACCTCACCAGGAGAGCTACGCCTATGCCTTTTGCCTTATTTTTAATGCTAAGATCTCTCCAGGAGGAGCTTAGGCCTTATTACCACAACCTACAGTGTAGGTGGAAGCATATTTTCCAACTGAGCCTACACAAGCGAAGACCCACCTCTCCCTTTTGAGTATTTTTTCCCCATCCGAAATAAATGTCCCTGCTTCCCTTTGTTCAGTGATGCCATGACTTTGGAAATGATTCCACATGGTCTCCTATTTGCTGGAAATATACTTTACTTTGTGAGACAACTACTTCCGGTGGAGAGTCTGATTTAATTCAGGAGGCAAACCCATTTTGATTTCGGCAACAGATGTACCACCATTCATTTATTTATTCAGGACATTATTTATGCAGGACATTTTGGTTGCTTCCAAGTTTTGGTAATTATGAATAAAGCTGCTATAAACAGTTGTGTGCAGGTTTTTGTGTAGACACAAGTTTTCAAGGAGTGCAACTACTGGATTGTATGGTAAGAGTGTGTTTAGTTTTGTAAGAAACCATCACACTGTCTTGCAATATGACTGTACCATTTTGCATTCCCACTAGTAATGAATGAGAGTTCCTGTTGCTCCACATCCTCCTCAGCATTTGGTGTTGTCAGTGTTCCGAATTTCGGCCATTCTAATAGGTGTGTAGTAGTATCCTACCATTTTAATTTGCATTTTCCTGATGACAGATGAGGTGGAGTATATGTACTTATTTGTCCTCTGTATGTCTTCTTTGGTAAAGTAGCATAAAGTTTTGCTTTATAATCTTCTTTGAGATGTGGCCTTCCTTTCTTCATAACAATCACTGACTATATTTAACCAAAGTTTAATACAATTATTCTCTGTTTATCAGATAATAAATTTTGGTAAAGTTTTTCTGCATCTGAAATAAGTAAGTGAAATTTGAGCATTAAACACACATTATAATGTGTCATCAAGACTTAAGAGAAAACGGAATTCCTGGCTGCTGGCTTCCAAATTGGATTCTTATATAGTTGTAAATTATCTCCTTCTAATCTATTTGCTAAGTAACCTTTACTGGCTTATTTTAAAGCAGAATAGACCTGTAAAAACACCACATCAATCACTCTACTGAAAATATGAAAGCATTTCCTCTGTTTGGCCAAACTGCCCTCTTCAGTCAGAACAATTAAATTCAACTTCTAGGAGTCTCTTGTACCAATACAAAAAAGAAAAAGAAAAAGGCTCTGAGTTTTCACTTTAGGGTGCTTAAATTCTGTAGCCCTGAGTTGTTTAGATCTGAAAATCAACTGGATAGTTTATCTTCAGTGACTATTGCATAAGATAACGGCTATTAATTAACTACTCATCAACAAAACTACCCCAGATGAGGACATCCATAGGGAACACACACAGCTATACTATCACTTCAAAGATGGAGACAATAATTCAATGTCTTTCAATCTGGGTGAGTATTAGAATCACTTACATATGCAGTGGAAGTGGAGTGAAGAACAGAGGTGAAAAAACACCAACGCCTGAGTCCTCCCCTCAGGATTTCTGATTTATTTGGTCCTGGTGGAGCTGGGGGCTGGATTTTCTTTTAAGTACCCCAGGTATTTCTAATGCGCAGCTGTAGTGGATAGAATTATTTTTTTGATTTATCTCTATGGGTTTCAATGCAGGCTCAGCCATAGGAGTCATGAATTAGTTGTGACCACACCTATAGGTTTGCATGAAATTTTTCAGTATCTTTTTTCCACTTGAAAGAAGTTGCTCTGTCTCACGCCAAAAGCAGGCACTTTCCTTAAAGCAGAGCCTGCCTCAAACTGCAGTGGGGAAGTTTCCATTCGCTTTCCTTCACACGTTGTGTTTCGTCTATGGGTAGGATAATTACAGCTGAGTCCCAGCAGCTTATGGTGGTGGGATGGGGAGAAGAAAACCAAATGAGGACAAAAGCACAAATACAAAAAATAAACATAGGTCAGGTTTGTGCTGCTGAGTAGTTTTCTTTCATCTTTCTGCGAGGTTAATTAACGGCACAACGTATCTTTGTCACTCTGATGCATCCGAAGCATCCCAGAAGGCTCCTCCCCACAATCGAAATTAAATGATACCTGATGATAGCAGAGTTTTTAGTTTAGCTAGGGTTCTGTGAATCAGTCTGGGCAACGTGAAAGGCTACCTTAACCATTATCTTATGATCACCTGGACTCCCACTGCACAGGCTCACTGGTGGATTCCTCCACGCGCACAACGCGCTCTGGCTACGGGAGGCCTCACCCCGCATCATATCAAGCCCATCAAATGCCCTTGTGAACCACTTTAAATTTGCTTTAAAGGTTTTTGCAAGGAGTATTATAAATTTGCTTTTAAAATTATTTGCCTCTGAGCCTATTACTTGTTATTGACTGTTATCTCTCTGTAATTGTTGTCAATTGAGAAAAATTTACCCCTCAAATTGTTTACAAATATAGAGATGACATATTATTACATTTTGTGGACAGTAAATTATACATCATTTGTTTTGTTTGTTTAGAGTCTCCCTTTATGTTTTACATCCAACATTTCTTTTCTGGTCCAAGATATTTCCATAGACCCCTGAAATCTCCCAGGCCCTAGACTTGTGCCCAAGTGTCTGCTGGATAAATGGGCCTACTGTTGCCCCAATTCTAAGATTCCAGTGAGAGAGTGAGTATACAAAAGGATAGTGGCCAGACCACGGAAGGCAATACATCTCTGAGCCACAGCCTCTACAGAGACCAGTTCAGAACAGCCAGGACGTCGTCGTTGACGGCCAGCTTCTCTATCCCCTCTCCTTCCCAATCAAACGTGCCTAGAGCCCTCCCTCCCCACCCTCAAAGCTTTCCCACTTCCCTGCCAGGCTTTGAGGCTCTGCCAACTGCAAGTGATAGTGGCTGATTCCCTTGCTTCAGCAAGCTCTGAATAAATAGCCTGGGCATGTTCTCATTCAGGTAGTCTTCATTTATTTCCAGCCAGCAAGGAAATCTCGGAAAAGGGCTGGTGATTGAATCTACATCTGACTTCTTTTCTTTTTTCTTTTTAAAGATTGGCACCTGAGCTAACAACTGTTGCCAATCTTTTTTTTTTTTTTTTCTGCTTTATCTCCCCAAACCTCCCCGTGCGTAGTTGTATACCTCAGTTGTGGGTCCTTCTAGTTGTGGCATGTGGGACGCCGCCTCAACGTGACCTGACGAGCAGTGCCATGTCTGCGCCCAGGATCCGAACCCTGGGCCGCTGCAGCGGAGCGCATGAACTTAACCACTCGGCCACTGGGCCGGCCCCTACATCTGACTTCTAATGGTATCTCCCGTTCCTGCTTGCATTTAAGTTTTTAAAGTAAGTCCAGATGATATTATACAACTAATGAAGGAGGAGGGAACCAGTGGTTTACACTGTATAGACTAAAGAATTTTTTAATTCTATGCCATGGCAGTTATAATCTGTTTCAATTGATAAAGTATTAAATGCATTTTAAAATAATAAGGTTCTTACTAATCATTTTTGGAAATAGATTAATCTGCAAAGAAGTGGCCCTTATTTAAAGGTTAGCGAAGCCTTGCCCAAAGGTAGGAACCATTTGGAATCATTCAAATCCAACTAGAACTACCAACACAAGGAGAAACATCTGTTAGTGAACTGATTGTCAAAATTATTGTTCTTTTTCAACAATATCCCTAGGGCTAGAATAGTTTATGTTAATAGACATAATTAAATCAAATAAGTCTAATGTTAATCCATTTATTGCCTTACCTTCATTCACTGCTTTTCACTGTATATTTGTTCTCAATTCCCTCACTAACTCCAAGGGCGTAATATAAGAAGTCAATAACTTAAAAATTGTCCTTTATATTTTTGCTGCAAAGACAAACCAGTGAGGAAAGAAAAATAGATCTTAACTTCAAGTTTCCAAAGCTGTCTAATTAAAACTCAAGCTTATATTTAATCATCCAGATTTCCCCATTGAGTAAGTGGTACCCTAGATTTAGGACAGTCTTGGTTCACTATAGTATCTTTTATTGTTCTCAGTTCATGACTGATATACTACGGACAGAAACAAACAGAAAAAAATGACTCTGAGTGAGTGTGAGTGTGTGTGTGTGTGTGTGTGTTTTGCTGCCTAAAGAGCCTTATTCCTATTGTTTCTACATGCCCTTGAAAAGATTTTTAAATTCTATTTATTATAAATGTACAGAAGCAAAGTATATAAAAATACATTTACTTCCATTTATTATAAAATATATATTTTAACATTGAGTCATTGAAAAAGCTTCCACTGAATAATAAAGAACAATACTGAAGTAAGTACATTTTATGAAATACAATATTCATTATTTTACCATATAACTTTCAGGCAAAGTTTCTCTTAGTTATGTTCAGACCTTGTACCAATTATGGTGTGGTAACTGATGTGGATTAAGGCTGCCCCAGGTAGAGAAGCCCAAGGTGACCTGGCCTACATGCCAAACTATACGACCCAGTGGACTTTTTTTATGGTATGAATTAGGACTGCCCCAGGGAGAGAAGCCCAGGGCATCCTCACCTACATGCCGATCTATATGACCAGATTCGTATCTAAAGTTATACGACCGCACAATAACCAGACCCCATCTGCACTGAAATCATTTAATGACTTTTTACATCATCTTTTCTTTTTCCAGTAAAAGTAAGTCACCTACCTGTGCCTTATAAATTTAGCCCTAACCCTCAACTCAGGCCAGCAGCTCTTCACTGCCCATGGCTCCTGTCTCCATGCAACAGCTCTTCACTGCCCATGGGTCCTGTCCCCGTGCTATTCCATACTATTCTCTAAATAAAAGAGCACTACTGCCAGACCTTGAGAGTCCAAGAAATCTTTCTTTCGACTCCCCGGCTCACCGACCCCGCATCAGTAACCAGTCTCCAAGATGGCCCCTCAAGATCCCAGTCCTCTAGTATTCACTTCCTTTTGCAGTTCTCTCACATGTTTTACCAGGGTTGGTCTGTGTGACCAAGAGAATATGGCAGAACTGATAATACATCCTTCCCAAGAGCAAGCTGTGAAAGTCACCATGGCTTCTGTCTTGATCTCTCCCTCTCTATCTCTACATCTTTCTTTCTCTCTCACATCACTTGCTCTAGGGAAAGGCAGCTGCCATGCCATGAGTAGTACTAAGGAGAGGTCCATTTAGCAAGGAACTGAGGCCATGTGTGTGAGTGATCCTGGAAGCAGGTACCTCCAGCCCCAGCCAAGATGACTGTAGTCCTAGTCGATCTTTGACTACAAACTCCTGAGAGCCTCTGAGCTAGACTCACACAGCTAAGCCATTCCCAGACTCTCCGCCCTCAGAAACTGTTAAGATAACAATGTTGCCTTAAGTTGCTACGTTTTGTAGTAATCTGTTTGCAGCAATAGATAACTAATGCACAGTTAATATACATTAACTGCAAAGATAATAATCATGCCGTTGTAATTTATATGTGGAAATGTACTTATTTCCAAAAGAAGACTCATTTTTTTCCAAGCTCAGTATCATTTTACATAACTACTAAATGAACGAATATACATAAAGCATTTAAAACAATGGCTGACACATAGCAAATTCTATGTAAATAGCACATAGGATAATGATGTTGATTTAATACCAAAAGATAAAAATTACCTAACTAATGGCAAACTTCTCAGAGGTATAAAGCTGAAATTCTCACAATCCAAGAACAATCAACTTTCATATTATTTTGTAGCTGGAGGTTAATACCCACCCCTTCCTATTAGAAGGGAGATTTGGAACCAGAAAGATTCTAAAGGGGGCCTGATACTACACATCCTAGATGGTTAAAACAAAACCATTCATTGCTAATTAGACAACTCATCCCTTAAGCCAGGCTTCAGAAGGAATTGACAGCTCGTAACCCAGCAATGCCAGGGTCCTTGATTCACAAGCTGTAGGGTCAACTTCCTGTTGACAGGCAGGATACCCTTTTATTATATGAGACTAGAATGTGTTTTCAGATAGAATAGGCTCCTTAGCAACTAGGGAAAGTTAAACCTAATTTATCTTCCTCATCAGCCGGGAGGCTATGCCTCATTAGCATTTAGCAGAAGAGCAAGGAATTTTCCTACCCTGAATACTAAAATTTTGTTATGGACTATCTTTTTCTCTTTCTTTTCTTTTTTTCCACTCTGTTGATGATGGTAGTAGATTTTCTTTAAAAATCTCTTTTTTTTTAAGTTTTTCAGAAAAAACAGAATTTCAAACATGAGAGCTTCAAAAATGGCCATTTCCGAAACAGGAGCTATGAAAAGGGGCCATTTCAAGCTGCGACAGCTTCAACCGATTAGCCTTCTGAGACAGCAGGTGTTAGCTTCCGCAGGGTCCTAATGCCAGGAACGCATTTACATTCGAATTAAACTGAACATAATTAGAAGTTATTTCTTCAAGGGAGGAACCCCTTTGTGTAAGAAAATAATTGCAACTCCTACTTATGGAAAATGTGAATTAAATTTTAACATTTAAAACACCCATCTTGGCCATACTAATAAGGATGCTGAAAATTGGCTCAATATTTTTCTCTTTTGAGCACTACTATGTATTTACCCTCCCTTTACTTTCCCACCATTTACTTGGAGCTCTAATGTGGAAAATCAAGAGTACATGCCCATATGCAAAACAGTGACTAAAAATCTAATTTTCGTTATGGTTACCAATATTATTTGAAACTTTTTAAAGAGAGAAGACTTAAACTTCTATGTCGAAGCAAAACCCCTTCCCCCAACCCACCTCCCTGCCAGCAGTTACTGTCAATCCGTCCAATCAAGGAGGTAGACTTTCCTTAATATAAAGTCTGATTGGAATTTATCGGACCTGATCCTTTTATAATATTGTTACGTGATTACTCCTTAGAAATATTTTCTCTTTCAGCTTCATCGTCTGTGCTCTCTGTTTCTCATCTTGTTTTTTATCTATTACAGTCCAGTCCTCTTAGCTAGCTTCTCTTTTCTTTATCACTCAAAAGTTGAGTTGTTCCCAGAGTTCTGTCCCCAGCTGATATCTCTTTCCCACTTTGCTGTATAATCTCGCTCCATGCTTTTGCCTACCACTTTTGCTGTCGCTTTCTCCTTTCTATCTCCTAGGACACTCTAATTGGCTCACATGCTCCACCTTCCTTTTCTTGACCAGCAGATTTCTAGGGTTATTATTTTTGAAGGCATATTTGCTGCACATTTATAACTCGATATCCCACAAGAACTTACATTCAGCCTATGAAACGCCGATCTCATTTTCATGGTCTGCCTATATCAGCGTCTCATCACAGGAGCCTGTTTCAATAAGTCATGCCGCTTCTCACCTAGTTGCTAAATATTCAAGTCTTCTAGGTCTCCTTTTCCGCTTCACCCTCCATATACAAGTGCATTCTAGTATTCGACTTGCTATCATTTCTTCAAGTTGTTCTCTTTTTTGGCCATTACAACTTCCTTTGGATTGTCATCATTTCTTGCCAAGATTCCTGTATAAATTTCCTAACTAGAGTCCCTGCCTCCAACTAGGCACTGTGGCAGGCAAAATAATGACCCTTCAAAGATGTCCACCACCTAACCTCTGTCACCTCTGGATGTTACCTTTGCATGGCAAAGAGGCTTTGCAGACATGATTCAAGTCAAAGACTTTAGAATGAGAAGTCATCCTGGATGTTCTGGGTAGGCCCACTCTAACCACACGAGTCCTTAACACAGAAACACTTCCTGGCTTTGGTCAGAGAGAGATATGATGACAGAAGAAGGGTCAGAGGGATGCAACTTTACTATCTTTGAAGATGGAGAAAGGAGCCAGAAACCAAGCAATACAGCTTGATCCTAGAAGCTGGAAAACTCAAGGAAACATGTTCCCATCTAGAGCTTCCAGAAAGAAACACAACCTGCTGACGCCTTGATTTTGGCCCAGTGAGACCTGTGTCCATCTTCTGATCTACAGGCGTGTAAGACAATAAACTTGTTCAGTCTTCATCCACTAAGTTGGTGGTAATTTGTTAAGGCAGTGTAGAAAACGAATACATATCCCTATGAATAATTTTTCATATATCAAGGGATCTTTCTAAAATGCCAATATGCTTACATAAATATGCATATTAATTTTCTATGCTGTGTAACAAATTACCACAAACCTGGCTGCTAAGAAACAAAACACATTTATTATCTCTCAGTTTCCATGGATAGGCATGGCTTCACTGAGTCCTCTGCTCGAGATGTCAGTCTGAGTTGTGATCTCATGTAAAGTTCATGTTTATATCCCAAACTCCCTTGTTGCTGGCAGAACTCAGCTCCTTATGGTTGGAGGACAGAGACCTTTAACTCCTACAATGTCCTGGCACTTCCTTGCCAGGGACCTTTTCTGCACATGGCAGATTGTTTCTTCAAGTCAATAGGAGAGCAACTGCTATTACTTCTCCTTTCTGTGACCTCAAGATCTTCTTTTAAAAGGCTCCCCTGATTAAGTCAGATCCGCCCAGAATAATTTCTTTGTATTTTTTTTTGCTTAAAACAGTACAAATTTATTTATCTCACAGTTTCCAGAGGTCGAAGGTCTGAGTATAAGTTAGCTGAGTCCTCTGCTCAGGATGTCGCTAGGCTGTAATCAAAGCATAAGCTGGGCTGTGATCTCATCTGAGGTTCAGGATCCTCTTCCAAGTTCATGTGGTTGTCAGCAGAATTCATTTCATTACAACTGTGTGATTGAAGTTCCCATTTTCTTGCCGTCAGCCCAGGACTGCTTTTAGATCCTAGAGGCTGCCCTCAAGGCCATGTCATATGATCCGTCCTCTCACAACATGGCTGTTTTTCTTCCAGACCAGCAGAGAATTCATCTTTTAAAAGACTTGCCTGATTAGGTTAGACTCACCCAGGATAATCTCCCTTTGGATATTAGTCAACTGATTAGGGACCTTAACTACACCTGCAAAATCCCTTTTGTCATATAATGTAATCAAGGGGGTGATATCTAATTATATTTACAGATCCTAACCATGCTCAAGAGGAGATAACATAGGGTGTGCTCACCAGGGAGCAAGAATCGTGGGGTCCATTTTAGAATTCTGCCTACCATAGACAGCCACCTGGCCATTTTGCACTGAACCAAAGGCAAAAAAGAGAGTTAATCTATTGACTGTGGTGATTGACCCCAATTACCAAGGTAGATTGGCTGCCACTACAACAGAAGTGAGGAGGACTATGTCTGGGACCCAGGAGATTTTCTGAGGCACCTCTTAGTACTTCCATGCCAACAGAAAAAGGTGAATGGAAAACTACAGGAATCAGAAAAAGACAGGATGATTGAGGATTCAGACCATTCTTGAAGGAAGATTTGGATCACTCCACCAAGTAAAGAGCCAAGAGTAGCTGAGGTTCTGGCTGTGGGAAAGAAAAACATGGAATGGGTACTTGAAGGTGAAAGCTGTAGATATCAACTGTGACCTCATGACCTATTACAGAAACCAGGACTGTGGCAGATTTGCACATTTTCTCTTTGCTTATTTATATACCTGTGTTTATTTTTTTCCAGCTTTATTGAGATATAATTAACATATAACATTGTGTAAGTTTAAGGTGTACAAGATGTTTATTTAATACACTTGTGTATTGCAAAGTGATCACCACAGTAGGGTTAGTTAACACCTCCATCACATTGCATAATTACTATTTGTTTGTGGGCGGGGGTAAGAAATTTAAGATTTACTCACTTAGTAACTTTCAAGTATATTGTACAGTATTATTAACTATAACCACCATACTGTACTTTAGATCCCCAGAACTTATTCATCTTACAACTGGAAGTTTGTACCATTTGACCAACATCTCCCCATTTCTCCCAGCCTCCAGTCCCTGACAACCACCATTCTACTTTCTGTTTCTATGAGTTCGGCTTTTTTAGATTCCACATATAAGTGATATCATATAGTATTTGTCTTTCTCTGTCTCCCTTATATCACTTAGCATAATACACTCAAGGTTCACCTATGTTGTCAAAATGGAAGAATTTCCTTCTTTCTCAAGGCTGAATAATATTCCATTTAAATATATATATTACATATATATATATCATATCTTCTTTATCCATTCATCCGTAGACAGATGGATTGTTTCCAAGTCTTGGCTATTGTGACTAATTCTGCAATGAACATGGGAGTACTGATATCTCTTCAAGATCCTGATTTCATTTCATTTGGATATATACTCAGAAGTAGAATTAGTGGATCAGATAGTAGCTCTATTTTTAATTTTTTGAGGAATTTCTGTACTGTTTTCCATAACAGATGCACCAATTTACATTCCCACCAACAGTGCACAAGGGTTCCCTTTTCTCCACATCCCTGCCAACACTTGTTGTCTCTTGTCTTTTTTTAGGGGAGCCGTTTTAACAGGTGTGAGGTAGTATCTCATTGTGGTTTTGATTTGCATGTCCCTGATGATTAGTAATGTTGAGCATACATTTTCATGCACCTCTTCACCATTTGGATGCCTTCTCTGGGAAAATGTCTATTCGGTTCCTCTGCCCATTTCTAAATTGGATTGTTTGGATTTTTGCTATTGAGTTATGTAAGTAAATTATATAGTGTAGATATTAACCCCTTATCAGGTATATGGTTTGCAAATATTTTCTCCCATGTCGTAGGTTGCCTTTTCATTTTGCTGATGTTTTCTTTTACTCTGCAGAAGCTTTTTAGTTTGATGTAGTCCCACTTGTTGATTTTCTGCTTTTGTTGCTTGTACTTTTGGTGTCATATCTAAAAAAATCATTGCTATGACCAGTGTCAAGAAGCATCTTCTCTCTGTTTTCTTCTAGGAGTTTTACAGTACTCAGGTCTTATGTTTAAGTCTTTAACACATTTCAAGTTAATTTTGGTGAATGGTGTAAGATAAGAGTCCAATTTCATTTTTATGCTTATGGTTATCCAGTTTCCCCAACACCATTTGTTTAAGGGACTGTCTTTTCCCCAATGAGTTTTCTTGGACCCCTGTCAAATATTAGTTGACCATAAGTGTGGAGGTTTATCTCCTGGCTTTCTATTCTGTTCCATTGGTCTATGTGTCTATTTTATTCCAGTAGGAAACTGTTTGTATTCATCCATGGATGAATGCGAAATAGCTTTTGTTAAGGGGAAACATAAATAAGGAATGTCTTACTCACCCATGTTGCTGACGCCACTTAATTTCCTTTTTGATGAACCTGAAGTCAACTTATTAGGGATCTTAATTACATTTGTAAAATCCTTCACTTTGCCATACAACATAGTTACAAGAGTGACATCTCATCACCTTTACCATATTCTCTCAGTTAGAAGCAAGTTCCAGATTCTACCTACACAGAAAGAGATGGGATTACCCAAGACTGTCAATTATTTGGGTCATCTTGGAATTCTGCCCAACGTGGGTATGTTCTTCCCTGTGTATTGCTGCCATTAATTTATGCTTTGCCAAATAGTTTTGACCCATAATTGCTGACAAATATTGTGCAAATAATAATGCTAGATCTACCACAAAGAATCAGAGAAAGAGAGGTAAGATTAATATTAAAATACAAGTTTTCCACATAAAATTGTAGCATAAAATAGAGGATAAAAATCATCAGGCAATTAGGTAGTGATAAAAGCCATTTCATATTATGATAGTCATCATAAGTATTATTGTATTGTATTAGAGGAGACATATCTGGAGAAGATTGGTCCGATGGCTTGAGGACTGTCTTACTTTAAGAGTGTTTTGGAGACACTGAAGAAGCAGGATGGGCCCCCTACTCACCCCAAATTTAGTTTTGAATATCAGTAATGCCACACACACAAACAAGAGGGTAAAAAGGGTTATGACTTACATAGCAAGGCTTTCAAAGGGAGCAGGCAGGTCTCCCAAGCTGGTCTGACATGGCTTGAGAGAGCAAGGAAGGTAGCCTGGCTTAGAGTTTTTATCGTGGTTAGGAGTTGGGACCAGGCTGGGGGATCCCATATGTATGCAGGAGCTAGTGTGGTTTGAATTTTCCACCAGTGCCAAAGAAGGGAGAATGTGGGCTATCTCAGTTTGCACAGATGTAGAGAGGAAAAGGGAGGTGTGAAGCTTAAACCCGTCAGCAATCAAATATCAAAAATATGGGATCACATTACTTATTGCAAAGGGATTTGGAAGATTTGAGGAAGATTGCCAATATATGATGCTAGGAATGTGTCTGTGTGTGGATACTCTAAAGACACATATCTGAGTTATTATATGCACCATATCCAGGTTTTCACCACGCACACAAATCCCAAGGGCACACAGGAACACAAGTAATTGCCCATTTAATTCCCATATTTCTCAGCACTAGAATTTGAATGACCTGAGGGCAGAGAACATATTTTATATATCTTGGTATTTCCAGGTTCTAGCATGCTATCTGGCACATAATGAATGTTCAATAAATATTTATTGAATAAATGAATCTGTTGACTCTAATAAACTATAACATTTATTTTTTAAATACTTGAGCATAAATAGTGTGATGGTTAGTATAATAGTTCACCCTATGGGCAATTAGATAAAATGTGCGATATTTTAATCAGAATTACACACACTCCAAAGTTAGTTACCATTTTAAACACTCTTACCAGGAATTCTCATTCCAGAGGCAGCTTCTACAAAAACTTTAATTATCTTTATTTCATCATAAGCACTTCTAGGGTGTGAATCGGCATAAAGGATTTAGAAATGATATTTAATTGGTACAATGAGTTTTTCCCATGATGTGTGGATGACTAGAAACACATCAGAGGTCCCTCGACTCTGTCATGAGTTTGGTCTAAGAGTCTAACAAGTGATTCTTGTTAGCCTGGGATGTTTATAACTTAGGGCTCTGTTCAACCTCCTGCTCAGAAATGTGCAGAGGAGTCTGAACCTCAGGGCTCCTGGGTACAGTCTTAGGCAGCCAAAGCCAATGGACCAAGCATCTCTGGGCTTGGGTAACCTCATCCTTTCCCCACAGTCGTATCAGTTGCTGAACGTGTCATGATATAGAAAAGGTTGGGAGAAACTGCTCTAGATTATTGTTGCATCTGCCTCAGGTGAAAGTTGCAAAGAAGATGCTTAGTGGAGTACCTAAAAAGACAGAGCCAGGACTTCATGGAGCTTATAAAAAACATGAATTATTGTTTTTCTGTCTGCTCTCTAATATACGCTTTTAAGTACTCAGAATTTAGTTTGTAATTTGCTGTATTTAATATACAACCAGGTGCTGAAGTTGTGTGGGAAACCTACAGTCACCATCTACCTTCAATAATCAAAGGCTACTGATATCAGCAGAAAAAAAAATAAACAGAAACCATTAAACTAGCTTAGACAAATTTACAACATACCATCTCTAAAATATGCTAATTTATCATAATAAAAAGGAACAGTCCTTAAGGCTCTGTCAGATCTATAATTAAGAAATACTTCATGAGGAGGGTCTGTATTAGTTTTCTAAGGCTGCTGTGACCAAGCACCTCAAACTGGATGGCTTAAAACAACAAAAATTTATTGTCTCACAGCTCTGGGAGCTGGAAGTCCAAAGTCAAGGTGTTGACATTCCCTCTGAAGCCCGTAAGGAAATCCGGCCATGCCTCTCCCTAGCTTCCAGCGGCTTGCAGGCAATTTTTGGTACTCTTTGGCTTGTGGGAGCCTCACTCTGGTCCTCTGTCATCACATGGCCTTCTCCTTGTGTGTCTTTGTCATCACATGACTGTCTTCTCATAAGGACATCAGCCATATTGGGTTAGGGGCCCACTCGACTCCAAGATGACCTCATCTTAACTTAATCAATTACATCTGCAATGACCCTATTTCTAAATAAGTTCACCTTCTGAGGTGGTAAGAATTAGGACTTCAATATATCTTTTTGAGGGGGGACGCAATTCGATCCATAACAGAGTCTATTTGTGAATTGCCCATCTGAGTTCTAGATCCCAAAAGATAGCTGATTTTTAATTTATTAATCAAAGGATACTTTTTGAGTTTCTCTTATATAATAGATAAAAATCTCAGTCTTTGTTCTCAGTGAGTTGTCAGTCTAACTATATGACAAACATGTAAGTAAGTAAACACTGTACAGTCACTGTTTTAGTGAAGGAATATGCCTCATTATGGTGGAGCATAAAATTTAAGAGATGAAAATAGTTAGAACAGATAGTGGTACCATTTTATTGAAAATTAAAACACACATACATACACATTGCCCTGAATTCTAAAATGCTCTAAGTTCCCATTAAGAGCTTTCATCTCTCCTGAAAAGAAAGTAAGACTTTTTAATATCTTATCTCAGAGAAAATGAAGCTAATTAGTAAGATGATTCAGCAATTTAGAAAGCAATTTTGGATGCAGAAAACCAGCATCCATTTATCAACTCCCACATTTCTTGTGTCATAGGAAGTAATCAGTATTGTCAGCCTCAAAAAAGAAAATATCACAATATCATTTTTGTTTTCACTGACAGATCAAATCATGTTCCAAGCCCTTCGCCAAGAAAGGCTTTTTTTCCTTTGAAATATGATTTATAATACGTTTAATGCTTGTGTAACCCCATTTTACTAAACACTTAAAATCAGAATGTCAGAGCAACGCATTCATTTCCTATAAAGAAAAAACAAAAACAATAACAACAATAAAACCACGATTTTGCTCCTCAGAAGCACAGCTAAGGTAAGTCTGGAAAGGTATTCAGAAAAGTTCTAACTCCTGGATCGCACCGTACGGAGTCCTCAGGAGACAGAGAATCTTTGCAGCTCACCCACTTCCCCATCAACTGGTGAGCGGCCTGGTTTTCATCCTTAGGGTATCCAGGGCTCTCTTCAACACCCTCCGCACTGTTCTCTGAGACTCCCAAATCCTTTCTTTCCCTCCCACCCTCCAAGGTCCCTAATCTTCTCCTTGGCCTCAGAGCCAGAGGCCCGGTCATTTCTTTCCAGCAGTTTTACTTTCTCCAGTGCTGAAGAGGACTTCAGAACCATGCACTCAGAGGCATTTCTTGTGTACATTATCCTGAAAACATCTGTCTCTTTCTTTGTTTTGAACTGCTTCAGGGAGGCAGGAGGAAGCCCTCTCCTCCCTTAGTGTTCTTAACCTGGGAAGTGTCTGGTCCAAGAATTGGAATTGGGAAGTACCATGCCCCAGCTACAGAGGGAATGGGAGAAAAAAATCCTCCCATATTTAATTTTGGGGGAAGTTTAATGTCATATTAACTTAGGCGGGGGGCCATAAAGAGGCTCTGATCAAGTCCCTTTACACTGTAATCTTCTCTTTTAAATTTCACAAGATGAGGTGCTGTGAAAGAAAGAAGAAAGAAAAAAAAGAAAGGAAGGAAGGAAGAAAAAGAAGGAATGAAAGGAGGGAGGGAGGGAGGAAAGAAAGAGAATGAGAGAAAGAAAGAGAGAGAGAGAAAGAGAGGGAGGGAAGGAGAGAGGGAGGGAGGCAGGAAGGGAGGGAGGGAGGAAGGAGAGATGGAGGGAGAAAGAAGGGGCTAGTGGGGGAGTGGGAGGAAGAAGGAATGAAGAAAAAAGTAAAGAAAACAGGAATTATTCTCTCACAATTTAACAAAAGTTTGTTCCTTTATTGATAGTTTTGGGAGGAGATGAAGGATAGGAATTTCCACTATGAAGTTATGAATTGAAAGACTAGTGCTAATACTGATCATCTGCTCCCTTTGAGCCATTCATGGAAAAGTTAATATGTATCACTTTTTAACAGTAATACTAGATATATTAAATTTATTTTTAGGTAAAACAAACAAAAACCCTTAAGTCAATGATTTTTTAATCCCATGAATACCTTCTAATACCCTAAATGTCTTTATCATATCCTAAATATCTTCTAATTCTAAGAAATTTTAAAAAATAGATATTGTTCTTATTTTCTCTTACCCTCTTACCTTAAATAACTTTTTTCTGAATGACTATAATTTAGTAGTGAAGCAAATGGTCCTGACACCAGGAGTATATTGGGTAGAAAATTTTAAATGCTGTGATATAATTATCACATATGATTATAAAATAAATTCTCCAAGTCTGGTGAATATTAACTGATAGGGAATTGCCCTATGCAGATGGTGCTTGGGTGAAAGAATTTATCCCCTGGCAGGGAGCTTGCCTGGTAACTTTTTACATGGTCACCGGCCAAAGCTTTCAGCCTATAGATTCAGAGATTAGATGATCAAATTTACTCAAGCTTTCATCGTAATTAATACCAATTGAATTATACCACTCTGTGAATAAGATGCTTTACTGGCATAAACAAAGTTAGTAGTCATTTTCCAAGACATGGCCTAAAATGTATTTTTTATTTCAATATGAACATAGCAGGCAAAATAATGCCCTCCTCCCCCACCAAAGATCCTATCCTGATTCTCAGAACCTACGAATACGTGACTTTACCTGGCAAAACGGACTGCGCAGGTATGATTAAATTAAGAGGTTTGAATTGGCGAGATTTTACTTGATTATCCAGGTGGGCCCAATGTCATCAAAAAGGTCCTTATAAGAGGAGGGGCAAGTCAGAGAAGGGGGAGAGACACAGAAGTAGACAAATGCAGACAGCGTCTAGAAGCTGGAAAAGGTAAGGAATGGATTCTCTCCTTCAGCCTCCAGAAGGAAGACAGCCTTTGATTTCAATCCTGTAAATCCCATTTCAGACTTCTGACCTCCAAACTCGAAGATAATAAATTCGTGTTGGTTTAGTCTACTAAATTTGTAGTCACTTGTTACAGTAGCAACAGGAAACTAATACAATGAGAGTCACATCATTTGGTGTCAGAGAATCGATTCAGTATAACATTGGAGAGCTTAAGCTCTGAATTCAGACAGACCTGCTTAGAATGAGCTGCTCTGCCTCATGTCACGTACTACTGGTCTAGGCAATTAACATTCTCAAGCCTAAACATTTCTCATTTCTAAAATAGGAATAAAAATGGGGCTTTTTGAAAAGACTAAAGGAGGTATTTGTAAAGTACTCTGAATAGTGTCTAATTCTTAGCAAGGCCTTGCTACAAATCCTAGCCACTCTCATCACATGTTATGAATATATTAGCACGTATTTTTTACCAGACGCTCAAGAGTGTTTTTCACTATTAGAAGACGAACACTGGAACCACCCTGTCTTAGGTAACTATTATTATCCCCTTGTTGCTGTGAAGGAAATGAAACTTCAAAAACTGAATTGAACCAAGTTATCCAGAGCCACTCTCAGAATTTCATGGTTAAATATGAAGCAGAAGATAGAAGTGCTGAATCGGGAAAATATGATCCATCTATAACATCGCAAAACGGAGGGAAGAACAGAAGATTAAATTGTAACTTGGATCACATTTTTTTTAAATATTCTTTTTCAGAAACAAAAGCATAATCAGGCAATTCATAGTCAGCTTTCTATTACAGATACCAATCACACTCCTGCAAAACTTGACAGTAATTGACTTTCTATTCGTTTTTAAATACCTGGAGCCATAACTTTAACCTACCTTATAAAACAAATGTGGATTTTTATTTTCACATCAGGATATTTTTAAAAGGTTAGTGTGAAGTGCCTATAAATATGCAAAGATTTCAACAGCTAAGACAAACATCTCAGTAAATAACTTAATTGAGCTGTGAATATTTAGTGATTGAAATCCGATTACTTTGTGGCTTAATTTGTGTACTGCTTCACTGCTCTGCAGTCTCAGGCAATTTAACAATGTAGACAGTATATGAAGATGGAATGTTAAATAGTGACTGAGGCACTCAAAGTAAAAATGTCGATGTTGTGTTCATTTTTTAAGCACCACTGAGTGGGAGGCAGCCTCGATTCAACAACTCCAAGTAGGCAAAATATATAAAAATCATGGAAGGCACAGATTCTTTCCCCCCACATCTTCGGATAATTAGTTTTCCCCTCTTCTTGAGTTTTGGTGATCATTAGGCTCATAAAGATTAATAGCATAGCACACAAAATCACCTTCACTCCTGTAAAAATACAATTCTCTCTATGATAGCAAATAAGTAGAGTCAGTGAGTTTTTGTGATGACCTAATGCTTTCAGAAGACATCTAAAGAGTACGGGCTCTTCTGATGAGAGATTTCTCGTTATCCTAAGATCCAGCTAAATAGATTTCTGATATTCTACAGAGCTATATACCAAGAGACTCTGAATTTTAAGAGATTGATAATAAGTTAGGTCAACAAAGAGAGCAAAGCTGAACGTTGCATGCCAAACTGAGTTTTTTCCTCAGTATGTGTCTACAAGTACATTCCAGAATATAGCTTCTATTGTCAATTCATTTTATTCGACCTTCAAAATAAAGTCATAAGTTCGTCCATCTCCACCCTCAGCACTCTAGCCTGTCACCTGCATTAATGCAAGGATCCACATTTTCCCACATCAATCTCGCTCACCTCCCCCATTCTAGTCTTCTCAAAGAAGCCAAATGATCTCTTCAAAACCAATCATGTTACTACCTTCTCAAAGCCTGTCAATGTCTATCCAAAATCCTTACCATGATCCTCAGGGTCCTAGTGTTTTGACCACTACCCACCTCTCCAGGTTCATTTTCATCAATACCAATATACCCACTTATGATTATTCAACATGTAATCACTATAACAGTGTCACTAAAATATTTTATATCCCTTTTGCCATTCTAAGTCTTTAAGTTAGCACTTTTCAATTTAGATTGGCCACACATCTGGTGCTCAACAGCCATATGTGGCACTCATGCTGGACAGTATAGTTCTGGAGAATCAATAAGTTAGTGTCAATGCGAGTAGCAGACAGGGAGAAACACAGGTCACTGAATAGGCTGTTTGCTTCACAAACAAGAAAATATTTTTCTAGAGTCAAAAAAATGTCTAAGAAGTAAAATTTTTTCTCCAAACTAACATGTATTAATTTCTAAGCTAAATTATTTTCTGTCAATATAAATTACCATTAGCTATCTAATAAATTCTAATACCTTAGATTTAATAGTTGTTCCTTTTTTGAATGTTAAATTTTCACTTTGTAATGATTACATATTAGCGTTGTAAGAAATTATGAAATTTCAATATAATTACCTCATATTAATATGTCTTTACCCACAAAGAAGTATTTCATTAAAACCATTTTTGGCATTTATAATCAAATTAATGCAACAGTAAACACAATAGCAAGTCCATAATTACTGTGATAAATATGGACTAAATGTAGGACTAATAACATTTATCCTTAATACATTGTAACATTGCTATTATGGGAACTTAAAATGAATTTGAACATTTTCCAATTTTTAATTTCAATAATTTAAAAAGACTGAAAACCACTACAATTGATTGCAATGTGAGCACAGCTACATTCAATTAGCTCTTCCCTGAATTAATTTTTTGTCTGGTTGATTACACTTTTTCAACTTTTATATTACTGAGAACCAAGCCATTGCTGAGTCATGAAAGGCCATTTAAATTTGGTGGGTTTCAGTGGTCATTTGGACTTACTAAATCCAAATTTGAATGCTGGTGTCTAAACAGACTGCAGGGTCGTCTATTCCTATGGCAGAACAAACTCTTCAAATTAATGACAGGCACAGCCGGAAACAGGAGTCTAAATGTAGCTTCTCTTAAACCATCTGTATTTCAAACATAGAATTAATACAAATCATAATATCTCGAAATGAAGAGCTGTTGTTGGCGAATTACTAGGAAAGAGCCCGGTTACAAGAGTTTGGCAAACCTTACTCTCTCAATATTCATATGCTTTAGTTCCAGCCTGGGTAGGCTATTTCTTGAATTCTTGATAAAAGCAAGACGTTCTCTGTTTGTAATTCATGTTTCAAGTACAGGCTGCTTTCCTAAAAGCCACATGACACTCCAGGCTGCTCATGCTTTCTCCCTTCATCATAAACGCAGAATCCCATGAAATCCTCTGTCCCTTGGAGCCCTGTCCTATGTACAGTTTCATTGTCTCTCTTCCAGCTTCTTCTGGTTTGATTCTAATATCTTTCCAAACTTCTGTTCAAGCTCGTAGATCTTCAGCTGATTTTCTACATCCTCCCTCCACTTCCATCTCCTATCTTAATTCATTTTTCCTTCTCAGGAGTTGTCTTAGCCCTCAACTTTCTGCCTAAGATCATTCTTTTCTTCTTTCAATGAGTTTTTGTGACATTATAAAAATAACATTGCCCAAATCAATATGTTTTTGGACATATGCATGAAGAAACCTGTCAACTTGTTAAAACAGGTATTTTCGTTTTCTTCAAATTGTACAGAAGAAACGGAAGTCCCCATGTCTATAAAGCAATGCATCCTGACCCCAGTTACATGTGAGAATCACATGCTGAGACCCGGATCCTAGGTCAGATATTCTCATTTAAGTGGCCTGGGGAGGCGCTGGCCCCGTGGCCAAGTGGTTAAGTTCGTGCGCTCCACTGCAGGCGGCCCAGTGTTTCGTTGGTTCGAATACTGGGTGCGGACATGGCACTGCTCATCAAACCACGCTGAGGCAGCGTCCCACATGCCACAACTGGAAGGACCCACAACGAAGAATATACAACTATGTACCGGGGGGCTTTGGGGAGAAAAAAGGGAAAAAAAATGGCCTGGGGTGAGGTCCGAGCATCTGTATTTCTAAAAGTGATTCTAATGAACATTCATGGATAAAAACCCACCCTAAAGTGTCAGACTGTAGCACTCTGGGTAAAAAAAGCAGCCTTGAATGAGGAAATTACTACCAGCTTAGGCACTGTGGAGAGAAAGAAGTGCTAAGAGCAGATGTGAAGTGACTTGCACAGGAGGAGGGAACTGAGAATAGCCCGTGAGGCTGGGAACCAGAGAACAGGAGAAGACTGTCTATGTTAGAACTTAAAGGCCCTTTGTGAGCCATTTATACTCTGAATTGAAACCAGAATTAGTAATAGAAAGACATTGAGGAGGTAACCAGTGACTTCAACTAGCATCAGAGTGTAACTAAAATAATAGGTCAGGGCAAAATCAATTAAAAATGGTTTTCATATTCATATCTCAAAAGAGAGATAATAAACCAACTCTTAGAGAGATGGTCGAAATTAATGTGCAAACAAGTTAGTAAAAGAAAAAAAGTCCCTTCTCTGGACCCTGTAACTACTCCTACCAAGACGCTTCTTCGTTTTCCCTCCACAGCCCAGCCAGCGTCTCTGAGAAATATTGTCCTACTACTTAGTCTTCAATTCACTCATCCCATCACTGGCACTCTGAAGTCAGCTTCACATTATCAGCAGTGAGCTCTCTTTGGGTCAGTCTCATGGGCTTCTGTAGCAATCTTATAGGGACACTCAAGCAAGTTTTGACAGAGTTAACCACTCTGATGAACTCCTCTCTCTTCCCTTGGCTTTCGTGACACTGTCTTATGGAATACCCTCCTATATCTTGGAAAATCTGATTAATTTTTCCTTTAATGGTTAACCTGCCCCTTGTGTCTCCTTCTTACTGTCCTCAGGATTCTGTCTTTGGCCACATCCCACCACACACCACACTTTACCAAGGCATTTTTATTGACTCCTATGGTTCAACTACTTTCAAGAGGCTAATGACATACACATCGTTGTCTCCTGCCCAGATATCTAGTCCAAGCTCTAGAACTTGCACATTCCATCATATTTTTCACAGGCACATTACATTCAATATGCTCAAAACTGAATTAAATATCTTTTCTTCCAACTTTTATTTCCAGATACCCTTAATTATCCTAGTCAGAATTAAGAAACCATTCTTTTTTTTTTTTTTCCTGTGAGGAAGATTCACCCTGACCTAACAACTGTAGCCAATCCTCTTCTTTTTTTGCTTGAGGAAGATTAGCCCTGAGCTAACATCTGAGCCAGTCTTTCTCTACTTTGTATGCGGGCTGCCTCCACAGCATGGCTGATGACTGGAGTAGGTCCACACCCGAGATCTGAATCCACAAACCCCAGGCCACTGGAGTGGAGCACACAGAACTTTAACCCCTCAGCCGTGGGGCCAGCCCCAAGAAACCATTCTTGACTTATTTTTTTCTCTCTCTCTCCTCTACAAAATATATAATCTCACTTGACAAAGTATGGTCTAAAGACTAAAACTTGGACATCACTGAGAGCTTGTTAGAAATGCAGAATCTCAGCTCTCACCCAAGGTCTGCTGAACCAGAATCTGCATTTTTTGCTGGATCCTCCGTTTAAGGTAAAGTTTAAGAGACACTGTTCTATAACCCATGCCTTAAAAACTCTCTAATTCAACTCTTGCTCTCCGTCTCTGCTGCTACTGTCGTAATGTAGTCTGCAAGTTCTCAAAATTAGTTATAATTACTTGAGGGATTTTTTTTTAATACCCATGCCAGGTTCTACCCCTAGAGATTCTGATTTAATTAGTGTAGAGTGGAGCCCAGGAATTTATAATTTCAAAAACTTCCCAGGTTGTCTTACCATATAGCCAGTACTGAGAACCACGCAACTAGGCCATAATCACCTTTCAACTAGGTTATTATTATCTCGTAACTGGTTTCCCAGTCTCCAGTCTTTTCAATTTTCCTTATTCCTAGTAATCTGTCATAAAATCCATGTTTAGAACCTTTCAATGGCTAATGTTGACTCTGGCATTAAGCACATACACTGAAGCGGGACATACACAACCTTCCATTGTCTATTCTCTGCTTATTTATGCAAAACCATTTCTCACCATAACCTCTCCTCCCCTGTGCTCTTCTGCATCACAGTCAAACTGAGTTGTTTGCAGTTCACCGAATGAACTATGGTTGTTTCATACCTCTTTCTCTGCTCGTTTTTTTTTTACAGCTTTATAACTGATATACAAAGAACTGTACATATTTAATGTGTACAATTTGATGAGTTTGAACATATGCAAACACCCGTGATACCATGACCACAATCAAGGTAATAGTACATATCCAACACCTCCAAGAGTGTCCTTGTGTCCCCGTGTTTTTTATGTTTTGCATGTACTTGTATGTGCTATTTTTTGTGGTAAGAACACAACATGAGGTCTACTCTCTTCACAAATTCTGACATACGCAATACCATATTGTTAACTATAGACACTGTCATACAGCAGATATCTAGAACTTATTCATCTAGCATAACTGAAACTTTATACCCATTAAGTAACTCCTCATTTCTCCCAACCCCCAATCCCTAACCCCTGGCAACCACTATTATAGTCTCTGTTTCTAAGAATTTGACTCTTTTAGATGCCTTATATATGTGGAATCATGCAGTATTTGTCCTTCTGTGACTGGCTTATTTCATTTAGCATAATGTTCTCAAGCTTCGTCAATGTTCTCACAAACGGCAGGATTTCTCTCTTTCACATTTTCTTTATCCATTCATCTGTCAATGGACTCTTGGATTGCTTCCATATCTTGGTTATTGCTACAATGAGCATACCGCTGATTTTAATGTCCCCTCTACCTGTAATGGTATTCTGGCCCTGATACTAACGATGTGCTCTTTGAATGCTCAGCTTGGGTATCACATTCTCTGTTACAGCTGTCCTGATCCTACCCTTCCCTACTTGTGGCAGAAATGACTACTCCATCCTTTTACCCCTGCTGTACTTTGTGCATATCTACAATATTGCACTAGAGTTGTATTGTAATTGTTTTTATGCCTGTCTCCTTCTATCGGTCTGCAAGTTGGGGCAAGAGCCACATCCAATTCAGATAATTTCGTATCTCCAGAGTATCATGTATAATAGGGACCTAATAAGTACTTATGCAATATATATACCAAGGAATAACATCAAATTGATACTTATATACTCTTAAACTTTTTAAAAAGAATATATTTCACTGTGTAGAATATGTACCTTCATCACGATAATGTGACAATATCTAAATATCTAAATTGTCAGCGTCAAAAGACTGACTGAATTTTTATCTTAAGACATTAGCTTCTTGCCCTACTGTAAGATTGGAGAGAGGTCAGATTCAAACCAGGTGTTGTCTAACTCCCAAGGCTCCATTCTTAAACACTGCCTTATACTAATTCTTTACAATCAAGGGATGATGACTAAATGTCATCTGAGTGCTGCAAACCATTGGTGGTATAATAATATTCCAATCAATCTTACAGTCAAACAAGAAACTGATTATCTTAAGATAAAAATTCAGTCTTTTGATGCTGAAAATTTAGATGCTTGGACACATCTGGTTAATTCACAGAACTTTTACTTTTCATCAAGATGACTTGTCATTATAAATGTCATAACATAAACACAACCCAACTTGAACTGCTCCAGCATTTCTAAAAGGACCTCAAAGCACTCATTGCTCTTTCAGAATTGTAATGTTGATTTTGATATACTATCATCTTTTGTGTGATGCTCTATAATTAAAAACTTATGATGTTTCATTACAAGGATATAAAGCTAGAAAACAGAAAGTTGTATTGGTGAGAAATCTTAAAGTTTCTTTTTGAAGAACCTAGAAAACTGGGAAATACCGCTGATATTGAAGTCACACCTGTGGACTGAGGAACTGGTGTTGATACAACACTTTATGCTCTAAGGAAAATAAGATAAATGGACATCCAGACTCCTGGTATGAAGGCAGAACATAGCAAGGAAGAAGTAATGGCAATGAAGTCTGCCCACTAATAAGAAATCAGGAAAGCTACAGGATTAAGAACTTGGTTTTTTCCCCCAAAGGATTGAATGTTGTGTGTGCTGGGGCTATGTAAAGCCTAGCGCAACTTGGTTCAGTAATGGTGCCTTCCTGACTGTTATTTCATGAAGTCTATTCCCGGATAAGTCATTTTAGAATACAGATGCTAGCATTAAACTTTTTCTTGAAGAATTTGCTAATGAGTCAGAATTTTCCTTTTCCTAGAGCCTCCCACTCACCCTACTCTACTACCCTGACAGTTTCATTGTCTTTCCTTGCAAAAGAAGAGTTTAGACTATTTACCAAGCTATGCACCTAGTAGATATCATTATTCATACTTTTATATATTCTTGTTTTATATACAGCAATCATTTTCCAAAACATATTACTAATTTGAATTGTGGTATCTATCCCTCTAACTAATTAATTATTTGATGCTAGTGTTCCCTGATTGACCACTGTAAACAGAGAACACAGAAATTTGATCAAACACATTTGTATGCAGTCAAATCATCTCAACAAAGTGATGTGGAGCATACATCATATGTTATCTACACAAATAGGAATTAAATGATTAAACTACAAAACTCCAGCAGTAGACAACCAAAATATAACCATAAAAATTTCTTGTTTTGTTTGCTTGTTCATTTAATAACTAGAGTTATTTTATTTTATTTATAAAAGCCACCATTCTTTGCTGTAAAATTGAAAACTAATAATGGAAAAAGAAGAGGGAGGAAAGATATTTTTCCAAAGAAGATATACAGATGGCCAACAGGCACATGAAAAGATGTTCAATATCACTGGTTACCAGGGAAATACAAATCAAAATCACAATGAGATATCACCTCATGACCAACAGAATGGCTATGATTAAAACAGGCAAAAAATAACGAATGTTGGAGAGGATGTGGAGAAAAATGAACCCTCAGACATTGCTGGTGGGAATGTAAACTGGTGCGGCCACTAGGGAAATAGTATGGAGGTTCCTCAAATATTAAAAATAGAAATACCATATGATCAAGCTATTCCATTTCTGGGTATTTATCCAAACACACTAACTCAAAAAAATATATGCACCCTTATGTGCATCACAATATTATTCACAATAGCCAAGACTTAGAAACTACCTAAGTGCCCCTCAAAGGATGAACAGATAAAGAAGATACAACAGAATACTACTCAGCCAAAAAAGACACAAAATCGTGCCATTTGCAACAACATGACTGGACCTTGAGGGTATTATGCTAAGTAAAATAAGTCAGACTTGGTTGAAAGACAAATATATGTCTTTGACTCATATGTAGAAGATAAATAAACACATAGATACAGAGAAGAGATTGGTGGTCACCAGTCGGCAAGGGGAGTGGGGAGAGGGAGAAAGTGGTAAAGCGGCACATGTGTACCGTGATGAATGACAACTAGACTTTCGGCGGTGAACATGATGTAGTCAACTCAAAAGTCAAAATATAATGAAGTACACCTGAAATTTATCTAACGTTATAAATCAATGTTACGTCAATAAAAAATTTTTAAAAAGAGGTCAAGCTTAGAAATATATCCTTTTGTAACATTAAGTAAAGCTTTCAGCAGTTACTTAGAATACAGATATTGGAAGTAACATTAAATGTCTCTAAATGTCTCTATATTTAGATATGTATCTTTTGTTTTTTAAGAGTAGTTCCTAACTTTAAGAAACTTCCTTTTTTTTTTTTTTAGGAAGATTAACCCTGAGCTAACATCTGCTGCCAATCCTCCTCTTTTCTTGCTGAGGAAGACTGGCCCAGAGCTAACATCCATGCCCATCTTCCTCTACTTTATATGTGGGATGCCTACCACAGCATGGCTTGACAAACAGTGCATAGGTTCACACCCGGGATCTGAACCGGCAAACCCTGGGCCACTGAAGCAGAACGTGCAAACTTAACCACTGTGCCACTGTGCCAGCCCCTAGGTATGTATCTTAACTATAATTTTCTGTATATATTGATATTAACCTTTGATTCAACTATTTAACAAAACACGTGCAATTCAGCCATGTGATTCGATTTATTCCCAATTACTTCTGGTTTTCTTTTTTTTTAATTGAAATTTTTGTTGAGCTAATTGTAGATTCATAGGTCTTTGTAAGAAATGATGCAGAAAGATCCCTTTTACAATTTTCTCAATTTCCACCAAAGGTAACATTGCACAAATTTATAATATAATATCACAACCAGCATATTAACATTGATAAAATCCACCAATTTTATTGAAATTTCCCCAGTTTTAGTCATAATCATTTTTGTGTGTGCACTGAGCTCTGTATAGTTTTATTACTTCTGTAGTTTTGAGTATCCACCATCACAATATACTAAACAGTTCCAGCCCCACAAGAATCCTTCAGGTTTTACCTTTATAACTGCATCCTCCACCCTCCTCCCCCACTCCCATTCCTAACCTCTGGCAACCATTCATCTGTTTTCCATTTCTAAAATTTTAATTTTGTCATTTCAAAATGTTGTATAAAAGCAATAATACGATACATAATCTTTTCAGATTAGCTTTTTTCTGCTGGAGATTCATTCAAGTTCTTGCATGCATCAATACTTCATTCATCCTTTTTATTGCTGAGTCATATAACAGTTGCATGTTTGGCTTTATAAGAAACTACCAAACTATTTTCTATGGTGGCTGTAACCTTTTATATTCTTACTAGCCATACATGAGTGTTCCACTTTCTCTGGATGCTCGCCAGCATTTCATGTTGTCACTATTTTTAATTTTATTTTAGTCATTCTGATAAGAGTGTAGTGATATCTCGTAGTTCTAATTTGCATTCCCCTGATGGATAATGCTATCAAACATCTTTTGAGATGCTTATTTATCATCTGTATACCCTTTTTGCTAAAATGTTTATTAACGTATTTTGCCCATTTTCTAATTAGACTGTTTAGTTTTATGCTGTTGAATTGTGAGTGTTCTTTATATATTCTAGATACCAGTCCTTCGTTGGAGACGTGATTTGGAAATGTTTTGACCCAGTTGTAGCTTGTCTTTTTACCCAATTCACACAAGCTTTCACAGAGAAAAAGTTTGAATTTTAGTGAGGTCCAATTTATCAGGTTATAGACTGTGCTTTTGGTTTCAAGTCTAAGAACTCTTTGTCTAGCCCTTGATCCCAAAATTTTTCTCCTGTTTTTTCTAAAAGTTTTATAGTTTTACTTTTTACTTTTAGTGCTATGATCTACTTTTAGTTAGTTTTTGTATACGGTGTGCATTTTAGGTCAAGGTTCTTTTTTTTTTCGCTCGTGGATGTTCAATTGTTCTAGCAGCCTGTGTTGAAAAAGCTACCTTTTCTCCATTGAATTAGTTTTATACCTTCATCAAAAATCGACTGGGGATGATTGTGTGGATGTATCTCTGGTATTCTATCTACTCTGATCCATTGATCTATATGTCTATGCTTCCACCAATACCACACTGTCTTCATTACTGTAGCGACATAGTAAGGCTTAATACCAGATAGAGTAATTTCTCCCACTTTATTCTTTGCCAGATTATTTTAGCTCTTTTAAGGTCTGTGCCTTTGCAAAGAAATTTTAGAATAAGCTTGTCTATGTCTAACCCTCCCAAAAAAACTTGCTAATATCTTTTGATAGAAATTTCTTGATTTTATTTCAAAAATACCAACTAAAGAGCTATTTTAGTTATTACTAAAAACTGGTACTTAAAAAAGACAGACTCATGTACGAACGCAGGCATCTTGATGAATGTGCTCCTGTTCAGATGCTCCACAGATTATATGAGGGGATGGTCATGCTTTGTCCCAGTAGTAAGATTATAGGTCTCAAAGGCATACATCAGGTAATTCAGTAACTCAAGTTTTTTCTTTCATATAGACAGCCATGATAAACATGATGATTTTCAGACATATGTCTCATGAAAAAGGAATGGTAATACCTACCTATGTTCCTACTCTTGCAGGACTAAAATTAAATATATCTTTTCTCTTACTTTTTTGGAGAAAGAACTGGTATCTTACTTAATAGTCATTATTTTACACTGACGAGTTTTAAGCTTTCATTCACATTCATCATAATTAGAATCAGAGTTCTATGTGAGGCACTAGTAGCTTCCTTTAGAAAATCAAACAGATTGTAATTAGGAATTGATGTGATATTTGGCAGAACCGTGGAGGCTTCTGGGTCACTTTCTGCATGTTCTTTGTGAGGAGCCATTCACATGAAGCAGCTTGAGCTCCAAAAGGACATTTGACTGGTAAATTGACTTGATTGATTCAAATTTGATTACATACTGGAAATACGTTTAGTTCAAGTTAAGCACATTAATATATATGGGTTAGAATAAAGACCCAATTGCTTGTTATTCATTAATGAAACTGAATGACTTCAACAAAACATTAATGAAGAAAAAACATTGATTTGCATAATTCATTTGAAAAAATTAATTAATTGTTGTATTAAGGGCAGCTTGTTCCACAAAGTAATTACTGTGGCTTTGATGGAGAATTGCTTCATGTTATTTATTTAGCAAGCTGTTGTTTACCTTTTCCATTTTATATTGATTTGTTGTGCATATTGTTTTTTTCTCCTACAGAAGGAAATTAAGAATAATTTAAAATGATGATTGTGACTATGTACCTATAATTGATAAGGTGACTGCATTTTAATATGCTGGCTAAATTCAACATGCATTACAATAAGTAATGTGAAGAATAAATGAAATGTGAAGGCTTATTTAGTGTCAATGGTCTACCCAATTAGATTTTCAGCACAGTAATATCTGATAAATAATGTCCTTCTTTAGTGGGTAAACAGAAGGCAAAAATGGAATAAAATAAACTTCAGCAAGTTAGCATCACAGTTTTTCTTTTGATTAGGAAAAACCATGGTTTATTAATATTGTAACATAAAGGTACCAGAAATAAATTTTTAATAAGAAAATTGCAATATTTAATGTTTTCTGAAATGCGCTATCAAGAGCTTTATGAATGAGTAATTAAACAGAAAGCTGAATCAATAGAATTCTAATTTTCTTTCACTTCTGTTTTCTTCTACAACTGTCATCGACATATTAAACCTCACCATATCTACTTATGTAGAATAGAAATGTTAACAGAAAAATTCTTGGTTAATGTATACTGACTAATGACTTTAATTGGTTTGACAGTCAGTACAATGGTAAGAATTAATACTATTAAGATTAATCCTTAGTACAATGTTCATTAAATTATTTTTTCATTATGTACAACTAGGAAAGAGCAAGTCATTTGTTTTAAATTATAAACAAGTGATCAAAAGCTTCCTTGTTTTAGAAGATACTTCATTATCCCCTGTGAATAAATGAAAGCATTTCTTCATTGAATTTCCTCAAACAGACTTTTATTCCATTACAGGGTAGATTATTTTGCAGGTAATAGCAAGACTGCTCCTAATAGCACCATGTTTCATTAAGATAAAAATAGATAAAACCTGCTGTAGTCGCATTCCAGAACAAATGAGCCGGGCTCGCTGCTGATCGGCTTTAGCTTTTTCATTACTATATGGATATGATGGATATTTTTCAAAACCTGGTTTAGACAAACCGTTCAGAAGGAAATGAATTCTGCTGATCAAACGAAAATTAAGGTGAAAATAGATGTGCTTCCTCCCTCCCCGCATGGAAATATTTAAGAATAAGAGACAATTATTTCTCAGAAGTGTTAAGTCCTCTCAGGACTTTCTCCTTCATGCATTATGCAGCAACTATTCAAACTCGGCATATCTCAGAAGGCAGAGAGATAGAGGAAATAAATGAAGGGATGCCGCTGAATATCATTCTTTCTTGAGACAGGAGGCACGTGTCTGCTCGAGTCCGTTATTTCTATTATTCCACAGAAGCAGATAGCTCAAACCATTTTTTCGAACATTCGATTTCTCTACTTTATTCATTTCTCAAGTTAACCACCGGATGGCAGCACAGGACGATAAATCAAAATTGATCCCTTTATTCAAAATCATCCACCAGAGCTTATTAATCAGACTTGAATCCTTTCGTGCCTAACACATAGAACTGGGAGCAAATTCATTCACGGGGAAAATTCATTCCTGTGTGATATTTAGTCCCCTCCGTGTGTGTTTGCACTGACACCTCACCAAGTAATTTCTCAGTTTAGCCCAGTAGAAATCATAACAGAATCTGTCTTTCATGCTGGAGTTTTGTAGGGTCACGGGTGTTATCAATGTGAACACGATGTGTAGTGAGAAATAGCAGAGCTTCAAGAAAATGGAAAAGATCTGTCCATAACAGCCTTAGAGTTTGTTTTTTAAAAATCAGTGGCCAGTTTCCTGTCTCTGGTTCCATTTCCCTCTCAAAAAGAAGAAAGTAAAATGCACAAGAGTCCATTCAGATTATGTCAAATTATTTTGGCTCATTAATGCAGGATTTTTAACATGCCCATTATATTCTGCAGAACAGGATACAATTTATCTTCAAGCTGGATGAATTGTCCAATGAATTTTAGGTATTTCTTAAAGTTTAAAAATTGCTACATTTTCAAAAGTTAGTTTAGATTTTGTACCCTCACATTCTCTATTTTGTTACTTTATGTGTATTTCCTGTTTTCTCACATGCCTACAAAGACTTCAAATGATATTATTTGCCATGCTTAGAAATCCTCAGTCAGCTCAGCATTTTCCCTGGATGTTGTGCAGTACTACTCCCTAAGGAAACGTTTCATAAAAGGAGTTCCATTTGAGGAATTCTACATACTCCTCCTTTTGAAAAGAAGGAATACACATTAATTTATGCAGTCTCAAAAAATCCCAAAGAAAAGAACTGTTTTACCTTTTATAAATCCAGCTTTTTAAACGCTGCTATTACATGCACTAAGAAATGCTGATTAAGAGCATATAATTCAAAGCAGTAAGATTACATTTCAAGATCTATAATATCTCTTACATACAAACTGGCATTTTGAAACTACAATTACTGAATAGCCAATCCATTTGGTCAACTCAGAATATTTGTTAACAATGAAAATCTCATCAAATTCCAGAATTCCTGAAGCAACAATGTTAACCCTGTTGTAAAAGTCTGTCATATGTCTTAAATAATGTAAACCATTCAGTTTATCTAAAATAAATTTTATGTGTGAAAATTGTGCACCATGCAACTATACCTTAGACCTAACTGTGAAAACTAACTTACCGATGTATGTTGCCATCTTGTGGCCATTTCCTAAATCACAGTTTGCATTCAAAATAGAATGGACCTTTGGCTGAAAGGTGTCGCGCAGCAATTACATACAGAAATAGAATGTTAGAGTAGAGCATCACTGAACACAGATTAATAATTCAATAAGTTTGTTATGAATACTTTCTTCAGGAAATCTTCTATTTGATTTTCATCTCATCCATCAACTTTTCTAAAATTGCTGAGTACTTCTAAGTGTAAACAATAGTCTACTATTTCTAGGGTGTTGGATGTTAGGCTGATTTTAATCTTCTTGCTCATATATATTTCCACCTGGCTGTTCATATACATTTAATTTACAAATTTTTTAATCATGTCAAGTTAGCGATGGTCTTGTTGGCTTTCAGAAGAAATAATGGTCATAAGATATCAACTAACTGCAAGTAACTAAAACTTGTGCTCAGTTCCCTAAGTGACGGAATGTGTCTATTTTAAGCTCTAAAAATAGTTAGCATTTCATTTACTTAACAAATACTTTTAAACTATCTACTTAGTGCCTTGTTATATGCTAAGAAGTAGAAATAAATAATAAACAAGGTACACCCAATCTCCGCCCCTTGGGGCATATAGAGGGGGGAAAAAATGTCAAACCAGTAATTACACACAAAAAAACACTTCACTGGGGTTTAACCTAAGAATCAGTTCTATCCATTCAAGAGCCACCTTCCTGAGTACATTGGGGAAGAAAGGGTTTTCACATGTTCACCAGTTCTTGCACCCAGCAGCCGCTTCTCAACCTCCATTCTCTGATGTTCACAGTGTATATCACCCACCACCAACCAATACGGTGGTGCTGTCTCTGCACAGAACTCAGTCAATGTGGGAGAGCCCACTTCTCTTCACAGGCTTCTTTCTTGGTGTCTCAAAATACCAAAATAAAACACTGTAAGGGTGTATAAGACAGTACTAAATATTGAGGGATAAATGAAAAGAATTGCAACCTAGAAGAGAAAACTGTACATTATTAACTTTGTCAGAGCAGACTCCTCAGGATGCACCCCAGTTCCCAGCAGTGCTGCCCTCCACTGGGTCCGTGTTCTTCAGATGACTCCTGATTTTCAAACCTGTGACATAAACCTGTATTCTCTTTAGGGAAATCTCACACTCTACCTTTAGGGGTTAGTCACCTCTAGGACCCGTTAGCAGTCCAAACAGGAACTGTAACTCTCCAAGAGTGGAGTCTCAAAACTGTTCCGAGTGGGTTGGCCCCTTCAAACCAGTTCCTTTGGAAGACTGGCCACCGGTGAGGCATTCAGAAAGGCTTCGTTCTTCCAATTATCCACCCAGCTGGTAACTGCTGAACCCAACAGCCGCATACATCACACACATACACATACACATGCTAATTCTCAGGAGCAGTACAGCTTAAATCACAATAAGAAAAAGACGGATTTTCCTAAAACAACCCTTTCAGTTGCCCACTATAGAGGCAATATTTTATGTATACCAAAGAATAGTGGCAGCTCCCTTTTTTTTCTCTTTTTTTAAGATTTGTTCCAAGGCCTCCTATTACATATGACAAACAAATAGTAAAGTGAGTCCATTACAGAACCATATATCCATCGGTGACTATCTCTTAGCTACACATAGACACAGCAGACATTTTCAAACTAAAATTATGGGGAGATGTTCTCCTTTGTGTGACAGGTTAGATTTATGAACAAGGCGTTCGTGATCATTTCTTCAGGTAAAAGGGAATGAAAATCTTTAGTTCTGCTACTCATTCTCCTATCCCAGCATCGTCTGGAGTGAGTGCTGGGTGGTGATGGCGAGGATAGTGGTGGTATGGAAGGGAATAGAGAGAGGCTAGCCTCCAATTACACAGCTGAAATAAATGCCAACTGGGAAATCTAATCTAGTACTGAAAGTTTGGAAGACCATAACATTTAGGTGATTCTTGAATAATTAATCCAAGTTAGCCTGCATGAGGAGGACCGGGTTTGTAAAGGAATGAGAAGAATTCTGAGTAGGACAAGAAGCATATTCAAAGGCCTCAGGGTAGAAAGGAACTTAACCTAAGAATCAGCTAGTAATAAATGTATATCACCATTTCTTAGCCATCCGTTATGGCTATTTCAACTCAACCGTTTTTGGGATGTGTATTTCTTCCAGTGAATTGTGTTAATATGTTACGTCTCTATATGTTAGTGAAATTCAGGCTTGATTATACTCCAGTGATATCTACTCCCCATTTTCCCCATACTAAGTACAGCCAACTACCCAATCCAACCCCAAAAGTACAGAGACAAGAGTCCATTCCCGACCACATACCCACTTCACCAGGTGTCCACAAGTCTGCTTGGAGACGTGGGTGTTGGGGCCATTACGGAGCAGAAATTTTCATTAGACAAATATTGTGGTGTGGCCTTAAGACATGGGCAGACTCTTCACCCCGCTCACATGTCGGGCTTGGAGTGCAAGTTCTTTTGGAGCAAGCAATAGGATATTTCCACTTACATGGGAAAAGGACACTTGACAGGTGATGGTTCTGGATATAATTGTGAGACCCCTCCACTCACACAATTCACAGCTAGCACCTTGAAGTCTCCCCCCATAAATACCAAAGGGCTGAGGTCAGCTCCTGAGGCTGACAGTGGTGCCGCTCAAAATGAAGCTGACTCACTCTGGAGGCATTTGTCTCTTCCTACAGAGTTACCCTCCTTCAAAGGTAGACTAAATATCTTCCTTCATTACAGCCAGAGTAGGAGGGACTGGAGAGAGAGAGAGTGCAGTTTCTATAGCTTGATCACTTAGAATGAAGTTCAAAAGTACCTGGGGAAATACAAGCATCAATTATCAAATGAGAGGAGAAAAAAGTTCAATGTGTTTAAAGAAAAAAACCCCCAATTTTGCCCTAGTATGTAGGGGAAAACCCAGTTCTTTCCTACTATGAGTTTCTTCCCTGTGAGTCTCTTTTACTACTGACACAAAACACTTCACTTCTGACACATCTGGTCACCAAATGTGTGGAGGTTTTTCCCCACACCAAGCAATTGTCTGGGACATCCGCTGGGTGTCCTACAATTTAACTCAGTTTTAACACTGATAGCAGCAGATCCCACAGGTTAAGGATTCAGTCCCATAAGGCTGCCCTCCTGTACACACGCACAAACACACACTCACACACTCTTCAGACACCAGTCTCAAGCCCAGATTATCAGCTGTACTTCTGACCAACCGGCTATAGATCAAAAGTTCCCAGGACCCCCTCCTGGGGTTTGATTAATTTGATAGAGTGTCCCACAGAACTCAGGGAAACACACTTACCAGTTTGTTAAAGGATATGATAAAGGATACAGCTGAACAGCCAGATGAAGAGATACACAGGACGAGGTCTGGAGTGCAGGACCTTCTGTCCCCACGGGGTTGGGGTGCACCACTCTCCCAGTGTGGATGTGTTTGGCAGCCTGGAAGCTCTCTGAACCCTGTACTTTTCGGATTTTATGGAGGCTTCCTCACGTAAGCATGAACAATTATGACTTCCATTTCCAGCGCCTCTCTGTGTTCTGGAGGAGTGGGGCTGAAAATTCCAGCTTCTAATGTGGCTTGGTGTTTATGGTGACCAGTGCCCATCCGGGAGCCATCCAGAAGCCCCGCCAGAGTCACCTCATTAAAACAATAGATGCTCCTAGTGCTCTTATCACTTAGGAAATTACAAAGATTTAGGAGCTTTGTGTCAGGAGCCAGGGGCAGAGACCAATATATATATTTTCTATTATCTCACAATGTGTAATAAAATTATGATGGGAAACAATGTTAATATGACTACTGACTGAAGTTTGAGATGATTGACCTAAGGGAGCAGAGAAATGAGAGAGAGAATGAAAGCAAGAGAGACAGAGAGAGAGACTATTTTCAAAGTTAATACTCTTTTTTTTTCTTAATTTTTTTCCTTTCTCTCCCCAAAGCCCCCCAGTACATAGTGTATATTCTTCGTTGTGGGTCCTTCTAGTTGTGGCATGTGGGACGCCGCCTCAGCGTGGTTTGATGAGCAGTGCCATGTCCGCGCCCAGGATTCGAACCAACGAAACACTGGGCTGCCTGGAGCGGAGCGCACGAACTTAACCACTCGGCCATGGGGCTGGCCCCGCAAAGTTAATATTCTTAATCAATCCAAAAAAAATAGCGTTTTAAATTTTCAAACCTTGGCTAAAAGGATAGAAATGTGTCCATCTTTGGAATTTTTTAAAATTGTGTTTTATTGTGGCAAAAATACTTACTAGGAGATCTACCCTGTTAACAAATTTTAAGTGTTCAATACAGTATTGTTGACTATAGGGACAATGTCATCCAACAGATTTCTAGAGCTTTTTTCATCTTGCATGACTAAAACTCTGTATCCATTGAACGATAACTCCCCATTTCTCCCTCTTCCCAGCTGCTGGCTACCACTTTTCCACTCTTTGATTATATGACTGACTATTTTAGATATCTCATATAAGTGCAATTATGCAATATTTCTCTTTCTGTGACTGACTTATTTCACTAGCATAATGTCCTCCTAGTTTATCCATATTGTTGTATATTGCAGGAATTTCCTTCTTTTTTAGGGCTGAATAATATTCCACTGAATGTATACACTACATTTTCTTTAACCATCAACCTGTCAATGGAAACTTGCGTTGTTTCTAAAGCTCAGCTATTGTGAATAGTACCGTAATGAACATGAGAGTGTTAATATCATTTTGAGATCCTAATTTCAATTCTCTTGGATAAATACCTATAAGTGGGATTGCTAAATCATCTGGTAGTTCTATTTTTAATTTTTTGAGGAATCCTCATACTGTTTTCCACAGTGCCTACATCAGTTCACATGCTTGCTAACAGTGTACAAGGGTTCCAATTTCTCCACATCCCAACTTACTGCCTTTTTTTTTTTGATAATAACTATTCTGACAAGTGTGAGGTAATATTTCTGTGTGGGTTTGTTTTGCATTTCCCTGATGATTAATGATCTTGAGCATTTTTTAAAATATCTTTTGGCTATTTGTATGTCTTCTTTAAATAAATAGCTACTCGAGTCCCATTTTTTAATCAGGTAATTCGTTTTTTTGTTATTGAGTTGTAGGAGTTTCTCACATATTTTGGAGATTAATCCTTTATCAGATACATGGTTTGCAAATATTTTCTCCCATACTGTAGGTTGACTTTTCGCTCTCTTGACTTTTTCCTTTGCTGTGAATCTTTGGAATTCCTGAACGTGTTTGGAAGCTATTGGACTCCCAGCTTGCCAACAGAAAAGTCAGGTGCTTTTTCAGTAAACATACTAAAAACTTAGTACAACTAAATAAAAGTAAGTAAGAAGTATCTATTACTGAATTATCCCAAAACTTAGTGGCTTAAAAGAACACATATTTATTATCTCACAGCTTCTTTGGGTCAGAAATCCAGCACAGCTTGGCTGGCTGTTCTGCTTTAGGGTTTCTCACAGGTTACAATCGTGGTACCAACAGGGCTGTAATCACCACAAGGCTCAAATGGGCAAACATCTGCCGCAAGTTCACTGGTTGTATGCAGGATTCAGTTTCTCACGGGCTGTTGGACTGAGCGCCTTAGTTTCTTTCTGGCTGTTGGCCTTGATCCTTGCTGTATGGGCATCTCGAATATGGAAACTTTTCATCAGAGTGCAAGCCAAGAAGGCAATAGAATCTTCAAGCAAAATGGAATTTGCAATGTTTTGTAACCAGATTACAAAAGAGACATCTCATCAGCTTTGCCATATTCTATTGGTTAGAATCAAGTCACTATGTCCAGCCCATACATAAGGGAAGATTGCACAAGGATGTGAATACTAAGATATGGGGATTACTATAGAAGACTTCTTACTATAGTGGAGATGAAGCTTCTTGATGAGATTTGTGGTCATCCTCAAGACCTGTTTTAACTACTTACCATGTGCTTTTACACATGCAAAAGAGCTTGGAATCTGCCATTCTAACTGGAAGGATGTGTTAACCATGTCTTTGAGACCTGAGAAAATATCTGAAATCTCAATCCAAAGGAATAGTGTGGAAGTGGCTCAGCATTGGATAATGAAGTGGGTAGTGTGCAATCCACGTGCACTAGTGATATTTGCCAATGGGCACACTTCAGCAGCCAGTCTCAAAACTTTCAATGCCACCTAAAGTCTGGCCAATATTTAACTTTCCTGATATTTAGCATCACTGATTACAGCGGCAATAATATTAGATATTTGGACTCATCATTAAATGGGGGGTAATATGGGTCAGGGTTCAGGGAAAGCAGAATACACTTGAGCTATTTTTAGCAAAAAGATTTATTTCAGTGTCACACGATAGGCTGCACACCCCAATCTGATTTGTTGACCAGATCAATTTCAGTTTCCTGTTCTTAACCAGCACTTCCTAATGTCTTGCCACTGGATTCTAGATCTTTTCCATACTTTGATCTTGTGACAGCTACATCTGCTTCTTCCCACTTTGTTTACTATGGTTCTGCACCCACTGCTATTTTAAGTACAAAACCACATCAGCACGTGGACTTAAACTCATGGTTTCTAGTTACCTGGCTGCTCCACCCTATTTTTTAATTATAGCTGGCAATTTCCCTCTCCTTCCCCTCTCTTTATGAAAACTTCTTTCCTGTTGAGCCTCAGTAAAACTCTTCCTAATTCCAGTATATTCTACCATGATATAAAATAACCTAACACTCAATTTGAATGCTGTCCTGTTGGATGCTATTGTTTCCAGAGTTCTACTTTTTCTTTCCCTTCTCTTAACTCTGTCATAGAGTCTATTCTTCTCGATAAGAATCTTGGCCATTTTGTTTTTACTTCTATCTGCACTAGCTTACTTAATAAATGTCTAACTCTGGTTCTGGTTTTCAGAGTCACAATTTAGGACGTTTGTCTATTATTTCTGTTACCATCAGTCTACTGTTTTCTTCTGAAGATTTTGGCCACATTCTCAAATGTGGCCTTTTATTACCTTGTGTATATTTATCTTTTCATCAAATATCCTTCAACTCATCAACATCAGACACTCCACTTATTACTAAGAATGAGAAAAGTATTCATGCCCTATTACGTTTCTCTATTCCTCTCAGGTTGGACACTCTTCCCTCCTCCTTATTCTCATGCAGAGACTAAATCTCCATACCTTCATGGAAAGTGAAACTCTCACATTACACAAAATAGCTGAGAATACAGTCTTGAAATATTTATATTTTAAAATGTTTCCTCTGGCATCCTCTCTAATGGAAAGAAATCATGTCTAAATTTGCAATCCATTTTGAGAGAAAAATATTTATAATAGGGAAAAGTTCTTGAAATGTCAAGATTTTTTGGCATTTTTATTCCAGCTAGATCATCTGTTTAAAAATTAAACACACAGCAAGTAAGAATAAAAAGAAACAAAATGACTAAGGAGGTGCTGATTTATTCAAATAAGCTTTTTGATGTAAACTCATCTTTGATGTATTTTAAAAATTGACTAGGGTTATACTTTGTTCAAACACTGCCATTGTTTTTATGTGCCAAGGACAGGCAATTTGTAATGTCTATTATTGAAAATATTTGGATTCTTGGCATGATATGAATAAAATGCTTGTGGATGAAATATTTTTGATGTTGGTAAACAAAGCTAGAATATGACATCCTATTATGTTGTATGACATCTAGATAATTCTACAATAGTTTCTTCTCAAACTATGTTTAACTTAACGTGGAATAAAACCAGTTGCAATGAAACAAGGAATGAATCTTAATCATATGCCCAAAACCTTAGGTAATAACACTAAAGTAAGTAAAGAAAAGATTTATGGGTTTTACATGGTAGCATTTCTGATCCCATCCTACCACAAAGAGAGAGTACTGAGAAAAGAATACAAATTATTTTTTAAAATCCTGAGCAGTCCTACTAATAGCCTTTAATTCTGAGATAAGCCAACACTTCCAGTAAACAGACCTGGAAATTACAAAGCAAAAACCACTCTGAGTAGAAAACCGTTGCAAGCAGAAGTTCTTGTGGTTTGTCTTGAGATCTCAGCTCAGGCAAGGAGATCACACACAGCTTTTCATCTTTCAGGGCACTAGGCTGAGTGGAGGATGGAACTTTGCTATCATAAGAATAGAAAGATCTCCAACTGGAACAGTTCAGACTGGTAAAATTTGGGGATGATATGTATTTTGTCATTTATACTTTTCATTCAATGTTTATATTTTTGAATAATGAGCATATACAATTTTTATTATAACAATATTTATTTTTAAAAAACCAGAAACATAAGAAAGCATAATGGGATAATCAGAGATATTTACAAAATACCTGCATAAGAAAGTTTATCATCATATTAAGCGGTTGTTGACTCGTGTGGGCATTGCCACTTTGGCACACTCTTACAGGCTGTCAAAACCATAAAGCAGTTCCTTTCTTTCTAATGTTTACCCTTGTTTCATTATTAAAATAATCCTTTAAAAGTGCTTGGTTGGTCATTCTCTCAAAATGACCCCTTTATTCTCAGAAGTCTTATTTGGACAAGTTTTTATCCATGAAGCACTTCTTTGTTAATGGAAAAGGTAACTGAAAGACAAAATCAACTTTGAAGCCTACTTGTGAGGATATCTCAGGGTTACAACATTAATTGGGTTGATTAAATCAACACAATTAGAACACTGCCTTCACAAAGACAATTCCTATGTCCACATATTATAGTCTCTCAAAAGAAAAAGTGTCATTCCTTTAAAATGTAAAATATAAGAAATCTCCAAAAACAGAAAAAAGAATTTTAAACATGAAGGCAATGGTACTAGATATTTTAAATTGCATTTTAAAAAAGAGAAATAGGGGTGCTGATCTCGTGGTGTAGTTGTCAAGTTTGGTGCTGCCGCAGCATCCTGAGTTCATGGGTTCAGATCCCAGAGCAGACCTACACCTCTCATCAGCCTTGCTGTGGTGGCAACCCATGTATAAAGTGGAGGAAAATTGGCACAGAGGTTAGCTCAGGGCTCATCTTCCTCAGCAAAAAAAAAAAAAGAGAGAGAGAGAGATAGAAATAGGTATTTCTTCTTTTAAATTGAAAGCAAATTATTTTATGACTTCAGAGAAAATGTAAGTGATATTTAAAGTGCATATTAAAGCATTTGCAATATAAAGATATTTGCCAACTCTACAGGGAAATCAAACAGAGGGATCAGAACGTTCTGTATTTGCAAATTGTCACGTATATCTGTTCTAATCTGGCTGGAGGATATTTGAAGGACTGACTTGCTAGTGTCTGCCTTGCATAACTTGGAATGCAGGCAGGGTAAAGTGGCAAATACTTCTCATAAAAGCTACAAACAGGCTACAAACACAGAGATACATGGAGTAAGAGGTTAGGGGTAGAGATGCACAATAGACTCTCCAAGGCCTGGAGAAGAATCTGGGGTGAGATTCTTCGGGAAGTTAGGACTTTCAAAAGCAGTTGTCTGTATAGGGGCCTTCAGAACATCACGCACATGCCTAGGCAAGGTGCATGCTCAGAAAAGTCCTGAGAAAACATCAAGTTGTCTCTTTGGGCTGATCCCTTGGCTCAGAGCAAACCTAGCTAATCCATGAAGGACTGCCCCAACAAAAAGCTAGTCAGCAAAGACTGGCAGAGATAATTGTTCTCTCTTTTTTATGGTTTTTTTTTTTGAAATTTTTTTTTATGTTTGTCAGTTTCAGTTCCTGGCATTCAAGGAAATCTCTGTCAAAGTATTTTCTGAACACTAGCTTAAAAAACAGAGATTTCAATGAGCGCACGTGACAAGGACTAATTATTGCATAGTTTGGAAAAGTCTCAAAACAAATAGACTACTACAGCCTTTAATAAAAATCTAGCAAACCCTGGAGAAGTGAGGAAATTTTATTTCCAGATTCACTACATTATAATGACCAAATGCCCAATTATCAACAAAAAAAATCATGAGGCAGACAAAGAAACAAGAAAACATTGCTCATTCAAAGGAACAAAATAAATCAACAGAAACTGTCCCTGAGGAAGCCCAGACATCAAATTTACCAAAGACTTTACAACAGTCTTAAATATGCTCAAAGAGCTAAGGGAAAACACAGACAAAGAACTAAAGGAAATCAGAAAAAAAACAATATATGAACAAAATAAGAATATCAACAAAGATATAGAAACTATAAAAAGGAACCAAATAGAAATTCTGGAGCTTTCCAGGGCTCCAGAATAACTGAAATGTAAAATTCACTAGAGAAGTTCAACAGCAGATTGGAGCAGACAGAAGAATCAATGAACTTGAAGACAGGTCAATTAAAATTATTGAGTCTGAGGAGTATTGTCAAATTTTTTTTTCTTACTTGGCCTCTTGCTTTTTTAATTTATTAATAGCTCTCTTAAGAAGTACCATTCTTCGATTCCAGGGATAGGCCCTGTTACAGATTGAATTGTCTTCTCTAAATTCATATGTTAAAGCCTTAACCCCCAATGTGGCTGTATTTAGAGACAGGGCCTCGAGGGAGGTAACCAAGCTTAAGTGAAGTCGTAACGGTGAGGCCCTCATCTGATAGCACTTGCCACGGAGGCACCGTCTGTGAGCTGAGGAGAGTGATCTCACCAGAAACTAACCACGCTGGCACCTTGATTTTGGATTTCAGGCCTCCAGAATTATGAAAACATAAACTTGTGCTGTTTAAGCCACCCAGTCTGTGGCATTTCGTTATGGCACTCTGAGCAGACTAATGTTGAACAGTGTAATAATAATTAGACTCTAGAGGTTAAATATAGATCCATTATTTACAAACTGGTAAGTACCTCGTAGGAAAAAGGGATGTCAAATGTTGGAATCACCACCTTCCACTTACCTTCTCTATGGGCCCTCAAATATTTTCTGAATTGATACTCTTAACAGAGAAGTTTTGAAAAATACAGTAATGATCCCCTTCAGTTGTTCTATTTGTCCCACGCCTAAGAGTTGGTCTGCAACCACCTATTTAACTATATTAACTATATTATATTAAATATTAAGACTTTTTTCCCAGCATATAATAGCAAGCAATACCATGGAAATTACCAGATTTCAAATTTCTGGAAACTAATAGATTTCAAATTCTAGTCAACCTTGAGTTGCTTGCTGAAATTATGGCTAAAGGACTATCAGCAAGCATTTTCTATTTATAAATTGTGTATAGTTTATAATGTGATAACACATTTATCATGTGTATGGGTTGAATATTTTATTAAGAACTAAGAGTAAACAGATATGAGGATTTGAGTAACGGAGCAGTATAAAAGAACTGTATGACCTGACAATGTAAAAATTATTAATCTGCTAAAAAGTGGAAGTGGAAAAAGGAAAGAAGGAGAGAGAGATAGAATATGTGTACTAATTCCTCTGCCTACATTAGCTCAGACTGAAAATATATCGTGTAAAGAAGACAATTCAAGTAACAGAAGTCTCAGCATATTTAAAAGTATAAAGGTAAACAATATGAAAAATAACACTATTGACTAAAATTATATGGTGGAGAGATGGAAGGAAAAAGAGAAGAGGTAATATGCTAATTTTATTTGTACTAAATATTCCTTTAATGTACACAAATGTAAAAAACCTTAATGTACTTATTATTAAAAGTAAATTTAGCTCCAGATGGAAAAAGAGGCAAAACAAGATTCTCCACTTTGAGAACATACAAGAGTACAAGAGACAAACCTAAAACAAAGTGATACAGAAGAGACAAGATCAGTTTACACAAAAAATTGCACTTTTATATACTTAAAATGAGCAATCTGGAAACGACATTAAGAAAACAATCCTATTCACAATACCATCAAAAAAGAATAAAATACTTAGGAATAACTTTAACAAAAACAGTGTAAAACTTCTACTCTGAAAACTAAAAAATCTTGTTGAAAGAACTTAAAGAAGATCATAATAATTGGAAAAAAATCACATCTTCGTGGATCAGAAGACATGTTGTTAAAATGGCAATATACACCCTAGATTGATCTGCAGATTCAACACAATCCCTATCAGAATCCAAGCTGGTTTCTTTAAAGAATTTGACAAGCTGATACTAAAATTCATATGGAAACTCAAGGCACCCAGATTAGCCAAACCAATCTTGAAAAGAACAAAATTGGAGGGTCACACTTTCTGATTTCAAAACTTACTACAAAGCAACAGGAATCAAGACAATGTGGTAATGGCATAAGGACTGACATATAGATCAATAGAGTAGAACTGAGAGTTCAGACATAAACTCCTACATTTATGATCAATTCATTTATGACAAAGAATAGTCTTTCCAACAAATAGTGCTGAGACAACTGAATAGCCAGAAGCAAAAGGAAGAAGCTGGATCTCTACTTATACCATATATAAAAATTAACTCAAGGAGGAGTGAGCGGAGCAAAATGGCGGGGTGAGCTGACCCGGGATTCTCTCCCCTCCAAAATACAACAAAAGATTGGAAGAACTGAATTTCAGAGAGTAAACATAATGCCAGCTCGTTAGAGACCTACAATACCAAGAAGGCAGAGATCATAACCTTGCTTACACCCTCGGAGGCACTCGAATGGTAGGAGAGAACATCGCTCCCTCCCCTACAGTCTGCGATCACTGCGGTGCGGGTCGGGAAGGAGCAGGGGAGGGGCCATGCCACCGGGGGATTATCCAGGACTCCTGCCACTGACTCAATGGAGACCCGCTGATGGGGGGAGCGGGGGGGGGGAAAGCTTCCGTCCGCAGGGACCCTATAAATCAAGGGCCTTGGGAGCCCAGAGAACAGAACTGATCTGAACCCAGACCGGCGCGTGTGAGTAACAGCCCCTCCCCCTGAGCAAAGCCAGTGGACGCAGCCATCTTGCCCCAAGGCGGAGAGCTAACATGCCGCTCTTGACCCCCATCTAGTGGCGACAGGCTGTAACTGCAACTGAATTCTACCACCATGAGAAAAAACCACTCCTCTACCATCCAGCAATTTATAAAAGCACCAGACCAGAAGGAAAACAATAAAAACACAGAATTAAGTCCTGAGGACTTGGAATTAGGTAAACTAAGTGATAATGAATTCAGAGCAGCTATAATCAAAAAACTCAATGAAGTAGAGAGAAAGATAGAGAAACAAGCCGAGTTCTGGAGTTACTTCACAAAAGAGATTGAAATCATAAAGAAGAATCAAACAGAATTACTTGAGATGAAAAACACAATGGACCAGATAAAACAGAATACGGATTCCCTGAATGCCCGTGTAGACAACCTAGAGGAGCAAATCAGCATAATCGAGGACAGACTGGCTGAATGGCGCCAGACAGAGGAAGAAAGAGAACTAAGAATTAAAAAAAGTGAGGAAAATCTCCGAGAGATAATGGATTCAATGAGGAGTAAGAACATAAGGATCATAGGAATTCCAGAGAATATGGAAAAGGAAAATGGAGCAGAAAGTGTGCTTAACGAAATTATTGAAGAGAACTTCCCAAATCTAGGGATCAATGGAGAAATGTGTGTAGAGGAGGGTTTTAGATCTCCTAGATTTGTCAATGTAAAAAGACCCACCGCAAGGCACATAATAGTAAAGTTGGCAAATAGGAATGATAAGGAAAGAATACTCAGGGAAGTAAGAAAAAAAAAGAGAATAACCTATAAAGGAGCCCCTATCAGACTGTCAGCAGATTTCTCTACAGAAACCCTACAAGCTAGGAGAGAATGGAGTGATATATTCAAAGCTTTAAAGGATAAAAACCTTCAGCCAAGAATACTCTATCCAGCAAGAATTTCCTTCAGATATGAGGGAGAAATTAAATCTTTTCCAGACAAACAAAAGTTAAGGGAATTTGTAACTAAAAGCCCTCCATTACAAGAAATCCTCAAGAAGGCTCTCATACTTGAAAAAAGAAAAAAGGGAGAAAGGGGACACAATCCACAGACTAGGGAGACCGATGGATAGAACCAGAACAGGATAGCAAATATTCAACTATAGCATTAGGGTAAAAATAAGGAAACTACCAAAGCAAGGACGATCTTAGCACTCTAACTACAAATTAATAAGACGAGTTGGAATAAAAAATGAAAATAATTATTTAGGAGGGGAAGAGCAAAGGGTCTAAATCAGTATTGGTCGAGTAAGTAAGAGACCACCAGAGAATAGACTATATTATACACGAGATTCTAAATACAAACTTCAAGGTAGACACTAAAATAAAGTACAGAACAGAGTCACAAATCATAGATAAGGAAAAATCTAAGAAACCCAGCATAAAAAATTGCAGTATTAAATGGGTAGTCTAAAGCACACAGGAAAAGAAACACAGGAAAACATAATAAGATAATGAGCGACAGATTGACAGCATTAAGTCCACATGCATCAATAATCACTCTCAATGTGAACGGATTGAACTCTCCAATAAAAAGACACAGAGTGGCAAAATGGATTAAAGAACAAGATCCAACAATTTGTTGCCTCCAGGAAACACACCTCAGCCCCAAGGACAAACACAGACTCAGGGTGAAGGGGTGGAAGACAATGCTTCAAGCAAATAGCAAGGAAAAAAAGGCAGGTGTTGCAATTCTAATATCAGACCAAGTGGATTTCAAAATAAGACAGGTAAAGAGAGACACAGAGGGACAATATATAATGATCAAAGGGACACTTCATCAAGAAGAAATAACGCTTATAAATATCTATGCACCCAACACAGGAGCACCAAGATTCATAAAGCAACTATTAACAGACCTAAAGGAAGATGTTAAAAACAACACAATAATAGTAGGGGACCTCAACACCCCACTCACATCAATGGACAGATCATCCAGACAGAAAATCAACAAGGAAGTAGTGGAGCTGAATGAAAAACTAAAACAATTGGACTTAATAGACATATATAGATCACTCCACCCTGAAGGAGCTGAATACACATTCTTCTCAAGTGCACATGGAACATTCTCTAGGATAGACCATATGTTGGGAAACAAGACAAGCCTCTACAAATTTAAAAAAATTGAAATAATAACAAGCATCTTCTCAGATCATAGTGCTATAAGGCTAGAAATTAATTAAAAGAAAAAAGCTGAGAAAGGCACAAAGATGTGGAGACTAAACAACACACTACTGAACAAGCAATGGATCATTGAAGAAATTAAAGAAGAAATCAAAAAATACCTGGAAACAAATGAAAATGATAGTATGCCATACCAACTCATATGGGATACAGCAAAAGCTGTATTAAGAGGAAAATTCATCGCAATACAGGCACATCTTAACAAACAAGAAAAATCCCAAATAAGCAACCTTAAAGCACACCTAACTGAACTAGAGAAAAAAGAACAAATGAAGCCCAAAGTCAGCAGAAGGAGAGAAATAATAAAAATCAGAGCAGAAATAAATACTATTGAAACGAAAAAGGCAGTAGAAAGGATCAATGAGACAAAGAGCTGGTTTTTTGAGAAGATAAATAAAATTGACAAACCACTAGCCAGACTTACAAAGAAAAAAAGGGAGAAAGCTCAAATAAACAAAATCAGAAATGAGCGAGGAGAAATAACAACAGACTCTGCAGAAATGCAACAGATTATAAGAGAATACTACAAAAAACTATATGCCAACAGAATGGATAACCTAGAGGAAATGGATAAATTCCTGGACTCCTACAATCTCCCAAAGCTCACTCAAGAAGAGGCAGACAATTTGAACAGACCAATCACAAGGAAAGAGATTGAAACAGCAATCAAAAACATCCCAAAGAATAAAACCCCAGGACCAGATGGCTTTCCTGGGGAATTCTACCAAACTTTCAGAGAGGATTTAATACCCATCCTTTTCAAGCTATTCCAAAAAATTAGGGAAGATGGAACACTTCCTAACACATTCTATGAGGCCAACATCACGCTGATACCAAAACCTGACAAGGACACCATGAAAAAAGAGAACTACAGGCCAATATCACTGATGAACATAGATGCAAAAATTCTAAACAAAATTTTGGCAACCAGAATTCAGCAATTCATCAAAAGAATCATACATCAGGATCAGGTGGGGTTCATACCAGGGACGCAGGGATGGTTCAACATCCGCAAATCAATCAACGTGATACACCACATCAACAAACTGAGGAATAAAAACCACATGATCATCTCAATAGATGCAGAGAAGGCATTTGACAAGATCCAACAGCCACTTATGATAAAAACTCTGAACAAAATGGGCATAGAAGGAAACTACCTCAACATAATAAAGGCCATATACGACAAACCCATAGCCAACATCATACTCAATGGGCAAAAGCTGAAACCCATCTCCCTGAAAACAGGAACAAGACAAGGATGCCCTCTATCACCACTCTTATTTAACATAGTACTGGAGGTCCTGGCCAGAGCAATCAGGCAAGAAAAAGGAATAAAAGGAATCCAAATAGGAAGGGAAGAAGAGAAACTCTTGCTGTTTGCAGACGACATGATCTTATATATAGAAAACCCCAAAGAATCCATTGGAAAACCGTTAGAAGTAATCAACAACTACAGCAAAGTTGCAGGGTATAAAATCAGTTTGCATAAATCAGTAGCATTTCTATACTCCAGTAATGAACCAACAGAAAAAGAACTCAAGAATACAATACCATTCACAATCGCAACAAAAAGAATAAAATACCTTGGGGTAAATTTAACTAAGAAAGTGAAGGACCTATTTAATGAAAATTACAAGGCCTTTCTGAGAGAATTGGATGACGACATAAGGAGATGGAAAGACATTCCATGTACATGGATTGGAAGAATAAACATAGTTAAAATGTCCATTCTACCTAAAGCAATCTACAGATTCAACGCCATCCCAATCAGAATCCCAATGACATTCTTTACAGAATTAGAACAAAGAATCCTAAAATTCATATGGGGCAACAAAAGACCCCGAATTGCTAAAGTAATCCTGAGAAAAAAGAACAAAACGGGAGGCATCACAATCCCTGACTTCAAAACATACTACAAAGCTACAGTAATCAAAACAGCATGGTACTGGTACAAAAACAGGTGCACAGATCAATGGAACAAAATTGAAAGCCCAGAAATAAAACCACACGTCTATGGACAGCTTATCTTTGACAAAGGAGCTGAGGGCATACAATGGAGAAAAGAAAGTCTTTTCAACAAATGGTGCTGGGAAAACTGGAAAGCCACATGTAAAAGAATGAAAATTGACCATTCTTTTTCACCATTCACCAAAATAAACTCAAAATGGATTAAAGACCTAAAGGTGAGACCTGAAACCATAAGGCTTCTGGAAGAAAACGTAGGCAGTACACTCTTTGACATCAGTATTAAAAGGATCTTTTCGGACACCATGCCTTCTCAGAGAAGGGAAACAATAGAAAGAATAAACAAGTGGGACTTCATCAGATTAAAGAGCTTCTTCAAGGCAAATGAAAACAGGATTGAAACAAAAAAACAACCCACTAACTGGGAAAAAAATATTTGCAAGTCATATATCTGACAAAGGCTTAATATCCTTAATATATAAAGAACTCTCGCAACTCAATCACAAAACATCAAACAACCCAATCAAAAAATGGGCTGGAGACATGAACAGACATTTCTCCAAAGAAGATATACTGATGGCCAATAGGCACATGAAAAGATGCTCATCATCGCTGATCATCAGGGAAATGCAAATCAAAACTACACTAAGATATCACCTTACACCCGTTAGAATGACAAAAATATCTAAAACTAATAGCAACAAATGTTGGAGAGGTTGCGGAGAAAAAGGAACCCTCATACACTGCTGGTGGGAATGCAAACTGGTGCAGCCACTATGGAAAACAGTATGGAGATTCCTCAAAAAACTAAAAATAGAACTACCATACGATCCAGCCATCCCACTACTGGGTATTTATCCAAAGAGCTTGAAGTCAGCAATCCCAAAAGTCCTGTGCACCCCAATGTTTATTGCAGCACTGTTTACAATAGCCAAGAAGTGGAAGCAACCTAAGTGCCCATCAACAGACGAATGGATAAAGAAGATGTGGTACATATATACAATGGAATACTACTCAGCTGCAAAACAGAACAAAATCATTCCATTTGCAATAACATGGATGGACCTTGAAAGAATTATGTTAAGTGAAATAAGCCAGCGAGAGAAAGATAATCTGTGTATGACTCCACTCATATGAGGAATTTAAAACTATGGACCAAGAACAGTTTAGTGGATACCAGGGGAAAGGTGGGGTGTGGGGTGGGCACAAAGGGTGAAGTGGTGCACCTACAACATGACTGACAAACATTAATGTACAATTGAAATTTCACAAGATTGTAACCTATCAATAACTCAATAAAAAAAAACTAAAAAAAAAATTAACTCAAGGAGCTAAATGTAAGAGTTAAAATTGTAAAATGCTTAGAAGAAAATATGAGTAAGCCTTTGTGACCTCAGATTTGGTAATGAATTCTTACATATAACACAAAAAGGACAAGTGGAAAAATAAAAAATAAAATAATTGGACTTCATCAAAATTAGAAATGTTTACACAACTAGAAGGACGTGCAACTAAGATATACAACTGTGTACAGGGGGGTTTGGGGAGACAAAGCAGAAAAAAAAAAGATTGGCAACACTTGTTAGTCCAGGTGCCAATCTTAATAAAAAAAAAAATAGAAATGTTTGTACTTCAAAGAAAACTATCAAAAAAGTGAAAAGACTATCCACAAAATGAGAGAAAATACTTGCAAATCACATATCTGGTAAGGGATGAATATGCAGACTATATAAATATCACGTAGAACTCAAAAATAAAAAGAAAAATAACCCACTTAAAAAATGGGCAAAGATCTAAATAGGTATGTCTCCAAAGATATACAAATGGCCAATAAATGCATGAATAGAAGCTTAAAAATACTAGTCGTCAGAGAAACACAAATCAAAACCACAATGAGATGTGACATCACATCTGCTAAGATTGCTATAATCAAAAAGTCAGATAATAAGCATTGGCAGGGATGTAGAGAAATCGGAACCTTCTTAAACCATTTGTAGGAATGTAAAATGATACAGATGCTTTGGAAAACATTTTAATAGTTTCTCAAAAATTAAACATAGAAATACTGTGTGATCCAGCAATTTCCTAGTTATATACTCAAGAGAAATGAAAACATACGTCCATGCAAAAAGTTGTACACAAATGTTCACAGCAGCATTATCCCTAACAGCCAAAAAGTGGAAGCAACCAAAACTTCCATCAACTGATGAATAAATACACAAAATGTGTATATCCATACAATGGAATCTTCCTCAGTCATAAAAAGAATGAAGTAATAATATATGCTAGGGTATCAGTAAACCTTGAAAATATTACGCTAAGTGAAATGTCAGTCACAAAAGGCCACATATGGTTTCATTGAAATAAAATGTCCCGAAGAGGCAAATCAGTAAAGACAAAAACTAGACTAGTCATTGCATAGGACTAGGGGAACTGGTGGATTATAGTTAATGGGATGGAGCTTCTTTTGAAGGTGATGAGATTTTTTTTAAATTGATTGTGGCAATGGTTGCACAACTTTGACTATAGTCAAAACCATTCAATTAATTACACATTAAAAATAGGTGAATTGTGTGTTACATGAATTATATCTCAATAGAGCTGTGAAAATAAACGGTAGATGATAGGTTATATAGATGATACACACATACATACAAAGATAGATAGATACAGAAATAGATAGATGGATATAGATAGACGATAGATGCATGTAAAAAACTCTGGTAGCAGAGATATAATGAAATAACTTTTAAAAACTGAATTCATACAAATGAAGTCAAGAAAGAGAAAAAGGTAACAAAGAATAGATGAGACAAAAAGAAAACAAATAGCAATATGGTAAACTGAAACCCAACTATATCAATATTTAATTACATTCAATGTAAACAAATTAAACACCCCAATTAAAAGATAAGAATTTTCCTTTATTATAAGACACGATCAAACTACATGCTGTATGCAAGAAACACACTTTAAATAAAGACATAGATGTGATGAAAATAAAGGGAAGGAAAAGACACAGACCATAAAAACACTCAGCAAAAGAAAGCTGGTGCAGCTATACTACTATTAAACAACTGGAATTTGAGGCAAAAAATATTATGTGAGATAAAGAAAAACACTTTATAATGATAAAGTTATCAATTGAACAGGAAGATATGAACATTCCAAATTTGTATGAAATTGTCAAAATATGAGAAAAGACAGGCAAATCCATAATTATAGTGGGAGATTTTAACACACCTGTCTCAGTACAGATGTGTGATAGAATGAGCAGAGGAAATATGTGGTAAGAAAATATAATATTTGAACAACTAGCTTAGCCAAATTGACATAAATGACACATATAAAACACTATCTGTAGCAACCTCAGAATGCACATTCTTTTCAATTTTGTCAAGGAGTAGAATACCCCATTTGGGGGTAATTTCACATAATGAAATGTTCACTGCATTATTTGAGTTTTCTACACAACTTTCAGCATTGGAACCACTTAGGGACAAAATACATTACAGTAGAAATAGAATAAACTTCCTAGGGAGATAGATCAAGGTACCAATTTGAGCTCCTCCAACCCCATGCTCCCTCATAACTCTCTCTATGGCTCTGTGCCAATTTCTTAATCTCTGACCTTCAGTTTCTTAATTTATAAAATAAATACAACAACATATCAGAATAAAATTTTAAATCATCTAACACATACTCAATAACATTAGTTTTCTTTCTACCTTTTCTCTTCTCAACCACGCTAAACATTACAGACTCAAATTATAATCTTAAGTTTCATTTAGATGAGTAGGTACAGCAGGAAATGTTATCTGTTTACTGTACAGATGTTAAGATGTTGCATATCAAAAAGCATAATATGGCTGAAATAAATAGCATCCCTCAATAAATCTTTAAAATTTCTATCAATGGACCTCCAGTATGAACATAGAGGTCCAAGTCAGTATTTTTTTTACCTTTCCTCCTGGAGAGAAATAAGAAACATTAAAAACAAAGCAGAATGGACACTAAACTCTGAAGCTCCATTTTCAGTGAAACCAGGAGACAGACTATGGTGATGGATCCAAGGTGACCCCCAATGATTTGGTGATATCCGTGCCTTTGTGTCACTCCTCTCTTTGAATGTAGGTTGGACTCGTGATTTGCTTCTAACCAAGAGAATATGGCAAAAGTGATGGGATGTCACTGCCACGATTAGGTCACATTACATAAGATGGTGACTTAGCTGACTGGAGGGAGAGAGAAGTAAGCAGCTGTGTTGAAGAAGCCCATGCAGTGAGGAACTGGGGTGGCCTCCTGGAACTCATTCCATCTGAAGGACCTGAGGACAACCTATAAAGAAGACAATAGTCAGCAAAAAACACAGGCCCTCAGTTCTAAAGCTGCAAGGAAATGAATTCTACCAGCAACCTGGAAGAATTGAAAGTGATTCTTCCCTGTCAAACCTCCAGATGAGAATGCAGCCCAGGTAGCACCTTGATTGCAACCTTGTGAGACTCTGAGCAGAGGACCTACCTAAGCTGTGCTCACATCCCTGCCCCATGGAACTGAGATAACAAATACATGCTGTTTTAAGCCACTAAATTTATGGCAATTTGTTACACAGCAATAGAAAATGTATGTACAGATTTAATCCTCAGATAACAAAATTCACGCAAGGGCTACTACAGGCAGCTGAAATCAGAAGAAACCTTCTGAGGAAGAAAGAAGCAGTGAGTGGAAAGGGCCAGTTGGGGAAAACCTCAGAAAGTGCCAATAAAAATACGTTCCTTGAAAGTGAGACCTCATCCTAAAGTACAAAAGCTTTCAAACTTGTTTTCAAAAATTGTATGGGATCAGAGATAAGCATTTACCATCAAGGACCCAGGTTAGTTCATAGATGCAAAGGATGTAGGATTATAGAAAGCGTACATGGATGCACCACAATTTTAAGAAACTGAAGAGAGGGAGACGGTCTTCAGTTAGGGATGGAACTGTGCCCACCCTCCCATCCCCAGGAACTTCCTCAATGAGCTGGCTTAGTAAATTCCATTTTATTTAATGCTAATGAGATTTACTCTTCCCAGAGAGGAAAAACATCATTAATTCACTGAAAGAATCAGGGGTATTTTAGGCAAATAAAGAAATTTGATCAAGGATCACTGTTGGGCATAAACATCACTACTTAAAACAGAGCACCTGAGCCCTGTGCTGTGCATTCAGGTGATTGGTCATCAAAAAGGTTTTTGTTTATTTCGGTTCTTCGACCTCTAGGGATAAGATGCCAAATAGTGATAAAGGCCAGGGTTCTAAATGTAACCTGGTAGTTTATGCCCCTCGAGGTATTTTTCATAAGGTCCAGATATTCAGGTCACTCAACTCACTGTGAGGGTGTCTACAGTATCATAGATGAAGCATTCTAGTAAGTAATGAAGCTGGGAATTCAAACCCAGTTCTGACTCTAGATCTGGTAATATTTAATTAATATTAAATAACAGACAAATGCTGACATTGACTGAATGCTCCTTCCAGGCCAGGCAATGCGCTAAGTCCTTTACATATGCTGGCTCAGTTAGTTTTCAGAGCAATCCAGTGAGGTAAGGTCTGGCAGTGTAACTCATGTCTCTCCTCTGTTTAAAAGCCACCAATGAACTCTCAGTTTACTCAGAGTGAAATCTCAGAGAAGAAGTTTACAAGAGTTGTACGTCACTTCCAAAAAAATACTTTGCAAAATTCTTCTGAGGAGTTTCTAAGTCCAAAAATTAGGCCAACTTACTGTGCAATGCTGTTATTAAAGAATAGAAAGGGACCTGCTCATTGAAATTGCCTCAAACAAAGTAATACATTTGGTATCACTAATAGTTGCCCATTATTTCTGCCTCAAGGGTCATGATGAAATTATAGTAAAATACAAAACTCTGCTTGGAAAATATTTCCCACTGACTCCCAAAAAAGGATTCTGGAACTGCCCTGATTTTGGAAAAAAAATAAATCATCACACTAACAGATGTATGAAATGAGCGTGGACAATATCTGCATAAATATCTGCAGAAAATAAAGCAGCAGGGAAAAAAAGCCACTTATATTGGCCCTTATACTGAAATCTTAACCTCATTAATTTTAAAATTGAATTTTAGAAAAATAGATCATTGCCCAAAACTGGGATTTCCACCAATGTTGGTATGGTATAAAAATACATTAATTTTCTCCTAGAAACTATCTCGAGTACATTTATTTGATTCATGTTCGGTGTAAGGAGCAGCCACAGGAGGAGAGCACTTACAAACAGCTACCCACCATACATGAATTGCACTGGACTTTTATGGTGTGTGAAATCAAGCATTTGATTTTAAACAGAGATGGGGGAAAAAAGGAAAAGAGAAGAGTGAGTTAACTGTGAGTTTGGGTACAGCTGACGTGATTAAGAATAGATAAAATGGATTAATTATCACTGTATCATACACTAGTCACGTTTCATGCTTTCCTGAAATAATCTGAAACATGTTATTGGGACACATAAATTAACTCAGACACAAAATTAGCTCTGTAGTAAAACAATTTAACATGTGTCCTCATCTCTCTTTATAGTGAATGTCAGAAAACAATTGAGATGACTTTTAATTTATAATAAGTTGATAATTTGCCAAATTTAATCTCATTGAGATCTTTGCTTTAATCTGCATATTATCAGGGAGATTGTTCTGTATGTTTATTTGATAGGCTCCCTGGAGCATAAATATTTACAGCTTTTAACCTTGTTACCAGCATGTAAAATTATAGGACTGTTGGTGCAGAGATGAATGGAAAATCTAGACTGTGGAATACAGAGGGCCAAGAGCATGTTTTAAGATTAGTAAGGACAGGCTGGCTCAGTTTAAGAGGGATGTTTTTCAAGCATTGTAGCAAGAATGGGTTGGCTTAGGGTGGAGATCAAACATTCAAAGGTAATGTGAGCTGGCCGGAGGGCAAATGTCAGATCTGAAATGGGGTCAGGCTCATGGCTGTAAAGACATGTTAGAAGACAAGTTAAATTCCCACTGTTAGAGGAACAACATGCCAGATGATGATTTTGGCAACTTAGGTTCTTAGAAACACTTGCTGGTTCATGCCTTTATGTATTCTCCAAGATCTTCCAAAGTCACACACAGGGACACCTGCACCATGACATGAAAATGAGGGGATCGGGCAAGCGGCAAAGCTGGGGTGCAAAGCCAGTTCTAACTCAAGGAGGGAGTAAATACAAGACAAAAAGGAAGGAGAAGGAGAAATGAGGAAGAAGAAGAATCCGAGGAGGAAAAGAAAATAAAAGGAAGAGAAAATGGTCAAGGAAGAGGAGAGGAAGGGGGAAGAAGGGAGAATAAGAAGAAAACATTTTATGTATTCTAACCCGTCTCGCCTGTGGAGTAGAAACTGTTAGAACTCATGTCTCTCCTCTGCTCAGAACCCTCCAATTGGCTTTACCTTATTCAAAGTAAGATCCCCAACCATTACCATAGCCACAGGACCCTACATGACCTGGCTTCCCGCTGTGACCCCCCCCCCCCCCCCCCGACACTGCCACCTCCTCCCACTCTTCTCCATTCCACTCACGTTCAGCTGCACCAGCGCTATGGAACATACAAAGCAAAATCCTACCTCAGAGCATTTGTGTCAGCTGCTTCTTTTCCCCAGAACGTTCTCTCCCCAATCCTGCCCTCATATCCCCATGGCTCACACACTCACTTCCTTCAGGTTTTTGCTCAAATGTCACCTAATTATAAGCACCTCTGTAACCATTCAATAAAATAAAAACCTCCTGTAATTCTCTATGCCCCTTATTCTTCTTTATTTTTTCTTTCTATCATTTATTGCTGCATGACATATACATCTATTTGTACATTTGTTTGTCTGACTCTCCTGTCTTCTTGGGATTTAATTGTCACAAGAACACAGAGTTTGGCTATTTTATTCACTGCTATATCTTTAGCATCTAGAACTGTGCTTGGCACATGGTTGTTGACCAAGAAATAATTGTCAATGACTAACTGATGGAATGAATGAATGAATGAAGAGCCTTGCTTTAGACAATAAACTATGCTGAACCAAACAATTTTTGTACCTATTTAGAATATAAATTGCATTCAAATTTGAGGCTTATGTTTTGCTATATACATGTGTGTTTTTGTTTTGTTTTTTTGGTCCTTCTCTTTGGATCATTGTTCTAATGTTGTCTTATCCTCATCTATCAAGGTAATAATCTTACTCTATCGTTAAATGTTTGGTACGCATGATGGTGTGTAGATTATAGATGGGAAATTAGTTTAATTGGCTGCCTGAGATAATAATTTGCTTAATTAGAAAATCTAGCAAATCTGGTCAGAAGATAGAGGAGCTTACAAGTTTTTCAAGTGTTAGTAAATATAGCAAAAAAAAAAAAAAGAAGAGGGGGACCTTCTGCTGAAGATCTCAGGAAGAGAAACTCTTCACGCAGATGCCCAACTGTGTGAAGTAGTGTAAACTCTGAAACTAGGACCCAATCCATGAATAGACGAGTGAGAGAAACTTAACCTGATAAAATTTACATTTTTGCTTCATTTTTTGCCACCCAGCTAAATGGGGGGTGAAGGGAGTGTCAAGACAAAGACAAATTAAGAAAAAACGTTGACATATTTTCTACCTCTGCATGTGTGATCATGGATATTTTTTGCAGCCTAGCACAATAAATATAGGACACAGAATTCCTTCTAAATGATAGATGATCTTTCTGAATCAAGAGGGTGAGGTGAATAAGGCTTCCTTTCAAAGAATAAGTGTTTCGAGAATTGGAGTGAGGAAAGCGTTGGTGTTTAACTCTGAGGCATCATTCTCACTGTGGGTCAGATATATCCAGCTGCACCAAGTTAGAATCACAGAACGAAAATACGACTAAACCAATGTGATTCTAAGAAAATTCACATGACTTTTTTTCTCTCTACTTCGTTTTTTTTCTCCTTCTATGCCTAATATCCTCAAGTCACTTTCTTGCATGTCCCCAAATAACCTTATATTATTATGCATCTGCTCTAACTTGTCTAGGATGATTCATATGAAGAAAAAACCCCAGAAATTTCCATGTATTAGGAATCTCTATGAAATTCCATTTCAGCTTGGAACCTGTCACATCATGTCAGTGCATAGTCTATGAGTCATAAGGCCAATGTCTCGGCACAACTCTGTAACCATGAGCGCAATTTAACTCTTCAGATTCAGATTTACTTCTGTATAGAAAGTGAATCTATTAAGGTTAAAATGGAAGTCTTCTTTTAATAAAATAAATGTATATACACTTACACACATATCACACAGTATCTATTTACCTTAACGTATTTTGAAAAGAAAACGATAAAATCAATGAAAATTATATGGGAATTTAGTAACAAATATTCAGGTTTCTTCTGGAAACATATTGCATCTATTAGGTTGCCCCGATGTAAAATACTGGCTGATATTATCCAAAGCGTATATTTTCCTCCCACTCTGCTTGCGCTGTGTACAGGAGACAGAAAAAGATTACAGAAGAGAGAGGCTGCAAGTGTTTCTGCCAACGTTTAGCTTTTTTCAAATTGGCTTCTGAAGACTCTTCTGCTTTTGAAGTCCTGTGTAATAGCAACAACGTGCTCCTCTGGCACGCCCACCTGTTGGTGCTGCCCCAGGGATCTCCTGGCTGCGCTCAAGCAAGGAAGAGATCTGAGCGAGTGAAGGGTGTGTCCTCCGCTCTCCTGTAGATACTTGAAAAGGAGCCAAGGACGCTGGTTGCTGGAGGCAAAGGCAGAACACCAAGACTCTCCAGGGAACTTACCTTGCCCAAAGAACACCGTAAAAGGGTTACCTTAAAGGGAAGTACGTCGTTTTTCCTTTGAATGTGGTGACAAACACAAGATCTACTTTCAACAGATCTTTACGTGTACAATACAGCACTGTTAACTGTAAACACAATGTTGTACAGCTGATCTCTAGAACTTTTCATCTTGTGTGACTGAAACTTTACCCCCATTGAATAGCAACTCCCCATTTCCACCTCACCCCAGGCCCCGGCAACCAGCCTTCGTCTTTCTGTTTCTGTGAGTTTAGCTACTTTTGATGCCTCATATAAGTAGAATCATGCAGTCTTTGTTCTTCTGCTACTGGCTTATTTCACTCAGCATAATGTCCTCAAGTTTCATCCATATTGTAGCATATGACATGATTTCCTTGTTTCTCATGGCTGAATGGTGTGGTCCCTATGAAAAACAGTATGAAGTTTCCTCAAAAAATTAAAAATAGAACTACATATGATCTGGCAATCTAACTTCTGGATATTTATCCAAAAGAATTGAAATCAGGATCTTGAAAAGACATCTGCACTCCCATGTTCATTGCAGCATTATTCACAACAGCCAAGAGGGGCGAACACCTAACTGCCTGCCGATAGATGAACAGATAAAGAAAATGTGGTCTATGCATGCAAGGAAAGCATGCTTTTTACCTTTAGGTAATCTTCAACTGCTTGTTTGTTTGAATAGTAGGTAAGAATCTCAGTTCACGTCTCTGATGTTCTAGAAATATAGCTCCTTTTATTTTTCTATTACTCAATTTCTATTTCAAGTCCCCATTGAGCCAATGTGGCAGAAAAGAAATCTCAGTCATTTAGAATTTTATCTTCACCCCTCTTTTCTGGGTACGAGAGTAAGCTTCATTTACTCCTATAGAATCCCAAGGGGTGCTGGGTAGGGGGACCATCTGGTGGTTGCTCAATGGCTCACACACATGGTCACTAACGCAGCTCCTACTCTGATCACAGTCACATGGGTACTTTAGACCTGGAGCCTCTATGTGTTCATGTGTTCATTCTGTGGCACACTTAGAGAGCATCCAATGAACACCGAAAGACTTAGTTGCTTAAATGGGATGGGGTTTGGGAAATAAGAACAAGCTAACTATTGGAAAGAAAACCATGTTACAAAATTTTCTTGTATATTAAAAGCACATATTTTTGGGGAAAAAATGTGGCATGTTCCCCCTCCTCTAACCTCCCCACTGCCCGCAGCTAAATCATGTGGCTTCCCTGCACCCCTACAGGCATAATGTTGGGGAGCCAACAGAAAGGCAGGGGCTCAGGGGTTCCTTGCAACTTAATAAGGCACAGACTGGGGAAAGTGCGTATTATATAGTGGCAAATACCATAGTTTCTAAGTAAATAGGATGCTTCCACTTTTTTGGTTAATTTATTTTTAAGCAAGAAGTGGTATTTTAGCATGGGCCCTTCTCAGTCATAAATGCAAAAAGTCTAGACGGGGGGCAAGCCCGGTGGCGCAGCAGTTAAGTACGCACATTCCGCTTCAGTGGCCCAGCGTTTGCCAGTTCGGATCCCGGGTGTGGACATGGCACAGCTTGGCAGGCTATACTGTCGTAGGCATCCCACATATAAAGTAGAGGAAGATGGGTACGGATGTTAGCTCAGGGCCAGCCTTCCTCAGCCAAAAAAAGAGGAGGATTGGCCACAGATGTTAGCTCAGGGCTAATCTTCCTCAAAAAAAAAAGTCTAGAAAGGGACTTCCTGGAGATGTTCAATGGTGTTACACAGAAAGTATTCTGGCACTGCAATGTAGTGTGTGTTCTAAGCAGTGACTATACTCTCGAATGGACTGTGTTTTGGACAGCATGCTGACTGGTGTATAGGACAGACAGACACAAAGATAGTCAGAAAGAGACTCCTTTGGGTATTTCAGATCTGAACATAGGGGACAAAGCAAATTTTCAACTCAAGTTTCAACTCTAGAAGATTTTACTCTGTATTTTTTAGTATAGATATTAGAGTTATGCCCCTTTTGATAAACTTCTGTCCAGAAAATATTTTCTAGTTCCTAAAAATTAAACCGTTTTGATTTTCCAAATTCTTGTACAGCCAAGTTAAATTCTTTCCAGTTTTGCATTTTTATTTCATTAAAATCGTTTTAATAAGACAACTTTTGTACTATATTTTGTAATGCAAAATTGATTCACTTGATCAATTGGCTGTTTATATCAAATTTTACCAATTATAGCATCTGAATTGTCAGTTTTCTTCGTGACCTTTTACACTGGCCAATTTTTTTTTCCCCTGAGTAAGATTAGCCTTGAGCTAACTGCTGCCAATCCTCCTCTTTTTGGACGTAAGGACACATATTATATGATCCATTTAAATGAAATGTCCAGAATAGGCAAATACAGAGAAACAGAAAATAGATTAGTGGTTGCCACGAGCTGAAGGAATGGAGAAATGGGGAGTGACTGCTTAAAGGGTTTCCTTTCGGGGAAATAAAAATGTTCTGGAACTACATAGTGGTGAGGGTTGCACAACATTCTGAATGTACTAAATGCCACTGAACTGTACACTTTAATAGTTAAAATGGTGACATTTATCTTACGCAAATTTTACCACACTTTTTTTTAAAGTAAAGGGAAAATGAAAAGTCTGAGGCTCAAATTGATGGAATCAAAATAAATTGTCAGAATAGAGAGGCTTGCAAACTTAATCTGGATCCTATTGGTTTACGTCACTACCATCTTAAGTTTCTTGTCCATGCAGCCAACTCTAACTCTAACTAATACGAGAGCCATAAAGGAGCTGTCTAGGGTTGGGAGTAATCTTTTTTAAAAAAAAATTAAAAATGTTACCAATGTTCATTGTAGAAGATAAACACAAAATATAAATCAACCATAATACTATTGTCTAGAGAGAATCTGTTCAGGTCTTCCTTTTTTTCCTATATGAACATAAAACTGTTCCTTAAAAAGAAATTAGATATTGTTTTGTGATGCATTCAATTACATAATTTTACATGTCCCTAACACTTAACAAATCTTTTACTATATATAGGCAATGTTCTATGTGCTTTAAATATATTAACTCATGTAATATTCCAACAACCTCATGAGGTTGATACTGTTATTTTGATTTTAAAGATGAGAAAATTAAGACTTATAGAGGGGACAGGCAGCCTTTCTAAAGTCACAGAGACATTAAGTGGCAGAAGCAGGATTCACATTCAAACAGTAGGTCTTCCGAGATTTCACAACCACCAGGACCCAATATTTAATCAAACCACTTCTGCTGGACGCTTGGAATTTATCCAATGTTTTGCTATCACAAACAAAAATTTAGCAAACATTGTTGAAGCCAAATATTTGCACAGATAAATAATGATCACAATATAAGTTCCTGAAATTGAAATTGTGATTCAAATTGTATTAAAAATGAAAACTTTTGATACAACTCCTAAATTTTTGAAATGGTCAGCCTCAGATTTGTGGGAAGTGCGCGCACACACACAGGGAAAAGATTCGCTCTGAAGTACACAGAGCATATTTCAGTCGTCATTAAAACGCAGAGGTCGCATATCCTGTAAGTGGCAGAACCGAGACTGGAATATCACTTTTTTTTTTTTTTAACTCATAATGTTTCCCCTTGACTCCACTGCTCCTCCAAGTAAGAATACAAGATACATCCTGTAGCAGGATGTGATTTCTGGAACACTCTGCAATTACAACTATCTTCTAATCATTCTTTACCCAATCAAAATTAGATAGATGATAGATAGATAGATATAGATACCACTTGCAAAGCTGTGCCTCAAATAGTGACCTCCTCCCAAACAGTATATATTAACGATGTTGACAATTTGATAATGACCTGATGTCTAAAATACTCCCCAGTACTACAACCAAGACATTACAGAGCATCTCTATTCCCATGCCAGTCTCAAGCACAATTTTTCAATATGATCACCTTGGAATCATTTAATCTCTAAACAGAGAAAAGACAAAATCAAGTTAACATTGTTTTATTACCTTCTATATCTGTAAATATTACTTTACACATCCAATTTTTGCTTACTTTAACCTGCCATGTTTTCTTTAAAAGCAAAGTCACTTCTTTGAATAGCAAAATTAAAGCTCTGTTAGAAACGTTGCAAAACAAACCTTACTGCATTTTAGACAGTTAACTGCTTCCTTATAAAAATAAGAAAAAACAGTCTGCACACTTGCATTAAAAATTCAAAAGCATTTGCCAGAGAAAAAAAATGAAAGCTTTAAAAAGATATTTTCTTTCACACTAAAACAGCATAATTTTCATGTTACACAAACAAGGGAAGAAGAACACTACATGTTAAAAATAAGACTTTAAAAAGAAAATTACCCTTACGAAAGAATAAGTCGAAAAATTTTCAGGGGCAAATTAGAAAACAGAAAATGCAGCATCAAACAAAAACTTTTAGACACACATCTAACTGAAGGTCTTCTAGCTTAGTGCCCAGAGGGCGCCATGACAAATAAACATCCCCTATGGACCCGTGTCTATCCTGCATAACCAGTTCAGGCCCATTCCGTAAATATCTCCAGACTCCATGTAGTTAGCTCTCTTCTCCTTGATTCCACACTCCAAATAAGGTGAGCTGGGGAGAAAGGGTTGGTGACGCCTCCCCCAAATCAAATATAGCTGCCACAAGCTTGAGAAAAGAAGGAAAAGGAAAGGCCTAGCCTAGGAAAAATTAAATAGCAAGCAATGTCGCCTTTACTATCACTCAAGTCCCTCTGTTAGCCTCTCTCCTGCCATTGAAGGCCTGAGTTTTCACGTTGTTCTCTGACTGTCCGAATACTCCAATAGAGCATGTGCTCTCCCAAAGTTCCCTCTCTCCCCAAATGACCACTCGATCTTTTTTCTTTCCTCTACCCAAAATTCCTATTTTTTAAATTATTTTAAAAATCCTTGTAAGAAAACAATCTCATAAAAATTAAGTCATATGAAAGGGTGATTGACAGTCTGCAGTCTTTGCCACCTAAGTGTTATTGACAACGTTGGGAGAGATTTGGGGGGCCTGATGGGAGGGCTAGATTTACTTTAATCACACCAACACCATTTTAAAACAGGGCACTGAATAGGAAAATGACATTTTATAGTTCCTAGGCTTTGATTAGGACACAGTGCAAACGGTGGGCTTTGATTTTAGGACAATCATGCCCCACTCAATCCTTTCAGTAAGATTTGCAAACCCAGCTCCCTTTATCCTCTAAAATCTGACCAAGAGGACATGGTTAATTGGCTCTAAATGTTTTTTACACATCGGTTGGTAGGAGAGAGAAGGAAAATGGTGATAGAGGATTTACTTTCAACAGAATTAGGTTAAATAAAGTTTTAGTAATAGCTTGAAGAAAAGCATTTCATTTCTGGAACCCACCCCCTGAGGTCAGGGAGCCCTAGCTGTGATAGTCTTCACCAGCTTGCACCCAATTTGTAGATGTGGAAACAGGCTGCAAAGCAAATCTACCGTTCCACCTGGTTCCCTCTTTCCTTTCCAATGAAACTAGAAAAGTTTAACTAGCTGTATTCAGTTTTAAACAAATGACACAAATATACATGAACTATTTCCTGACGTGCTTAGTTATCAAGCAGCACATAAGAACTAAACATAAGAAGTTCTCCTTTTTTTTAAATACTGTATTTCCATTGTGGGACATACCCCAGTCTCATTTTAAATCATGATCATCTTCTCTTTTGTTTTTCATTTCATTTTAAATGTTGCATTGGTTGTTTTATTTATGTGTGTCTGTGTATATATATACGTGTGTATATACAGTCAGTTTAAACTATATTCTTACAGAACATGGCCACTTCATGAGCTAGCTCAACAAATTCAGCCTACAAAGTCAAATTTTGTGGGGAGCGGGTGGCGGGTGGGGAATAGGTCTCAATTCCTTACAGCTGCAAAATTTTTAAGTTAATTTTTTTTTTTTAGGAAGATCAGCCCTGGGCTAACCTCGGCTGCCAATCCTCCTCTTTTTGCTGAGGAAGACTGGCCCTGAGCTCACATCTGTGCCCATCTTCCTCTACTTTATATGTGGGACACCTACCACAGCCTGGCTTGCCAAGCGGTACCATGTCCACACCTGGGATCTGAACTGGCGAACCCCGGGCTGCCAAAGCAGAACGTATGCACTTAACTGCTGTGCCACCAGGCCAGCCCCTTAAGTTAATTTAATCTTGTTTCTCTTCCAAAATTTTCTTCAACTAGTGATACCTAATATTTGTTGCTATGTTTTATACTGTCACTTGAAATGAGAATACAACAATGTGATACTAGATTTATCATAAGATTAGACATTAGTTATTAGAAGTTTAAACACCATCGCTATGGGGTAGTTTGCAAGGTCTTCCAGGGTCTCCATCACATGAACAACTTTGAGAAGCACTACATTTAAGCAACATCTTGGAAGATATGAAATTGCACCTACGGCTTAAGTTTCACTACATTCTTTTAATTCTTTACAGTATTTTGTAATATTTACCTGCTGTAATAAGGAGCAATGTATTTTGTTTGATAATGGTAGTGAATGGAGATGCATGCTTACCCCTCGTTCCTACTCATAACTATGATGGGAGCTTGTTTCTTCAGACTATACGACATAACCACAATCCACCTGGAGCTAACATATTCTAATTGCAAATGACTACTATCGAGAGAAAACTGTCATATGTGCTAAGCTTGTAAATGGAAATATGAAAGTACAATACCCTAGAGAAGAAAAGTAACTTTTTCTCAGCATAATTTTCATTACAGGCAAGTTATCAATAGTAGTCTTGAATCTCAGGAAAAAAAGTGTTAAGACTTGTGATTACAATCTCAATAGAAGATCTTAGCATTTTTCTTTTAAAATATTGGCAATAACTCTCTGTACGGTGAATATAGTTTCGTTTTTTGAGAATCAGAAAACTTAGACATATTCCTCATAACAATCCTTTTGTAAACCACAAAACACACTTTCAAAACCACAAAAACAGCACAAATTTTTGGTCTACACTTTCCTGGTGTAGTTTAAAGTCGTGGCTATCTATTTTTGAGCTCTTTCTAGGGCAACTGAGTAGACAAGACAGCTCCTCACGATCTTATTGCTAACCAGAAGAAAAACCAAATTCTAGTAGTCTTAAGGGCTACTGATGAGGTGCTACTGGTTTTTTACAGCTAAAAGATCCAACATCATTTGCCATTGTGTTTGATATAATCCTATTCCACTTAAATCTAACTCTGGAACAAGAACAGAATTTCTGGCCCAGAGAGCTGTTCTGCTATATTCAATCAAGTACAGCTTAGCTATTGTTGGACTAATATCTACCCAACCTATTCACTGGGAAAATAGCTATAAAAGAGAGCAGGTCCTTCATAGACCTTAATTCAATGCTACAGCACAAGATTTGTCTATTTACTCAGTGGTAAAAAAGGCAAAATATGTTTTAACATTTTAAACTTCTTGGAAAAGATATGCAACAAACTGCTATAAAAATACACATTGGTAAATGGCACAATTCACAATTTAGAAAAATCGCTATATATATTCATATATATATTAGAAATTGAAATTGAATTTTACAATATCCCTTTTGGAATCCTCCAGAATGTCTGGTAAAGACACGCCTAATTGTAGCACTTTAACATTATCTCTTTGTGCACGTTTCTGCTAAGGCAGTAAATTTGGCTTCCAAATTATTTAGAAAGTCAAGGCCATCTTCTTCCTGCTTTTCACTGCAGCAACCTACAGAACCAGCTGGAGATCCTCGTCCTTCATAGTTGTATGTAAGGACGTAATCTTGGGATGGCACGTGGTCGTCACTCTGATTACACAGACGCAATTTCTGTAAAATAAAAAAAAAGAATTGTATTATTGCTTTAAACACACTTAAACATATGAACATAAAATTTATTTTTTTATTTACCTTTTATGTTTAATTTTTAACCAGTGTGTCCTCTAACGGAGTCCTACACACAAAAAATGCACACGATTGGTCGATATCACAACCACACCATAAAGTCAGTATATTTTACATTTCTAATAATAGATACAAATAAAAAATTATATATTGCAAGTGTTATATTTAAGTACATTTAAGTTATCATTAAATGCTTATTCCTAAATTTATATTTAGAGGGCAGGCTAGTCCACAGCATGGCGACAACACACAAAGTGATTAAGAATCTGACCTTGAATAGTCAAACAGTCCTATTTCGAGTCATAGCTCTGGCTTTACCAACTAGCTATACGAGTTTGAGCAAGTTACTAAACATCTTTAAGTTTGACTCTCCTTACATCTACAATGGGAATACAGACAGTGACTGTCTCCCAAGATCATCATTAAATGATGAAATGAGTACATGAAAAATACCCTTTATACATCCAGGACATAGTAAATGTTTAAAAAATGTCAACCAAAATTGCTATTATATGCAGTTATAAAGTAGGTAAGAATTACCTCATTGGCTTTAGAATCAAGTCTCCGAGATAGCCAAAACATGATAAAATGAGAGATGCATAGTGAAATTAAAAATAATCAACACATCGGGGCTGGCCCAGTGGTGTAATGGTCAGGTTTGCGTGCTCTGCTTCAGTGGCTAGGGGTTCCAGGGTTCGGATCCCTGGCACAAACCCACACACAGCTCATCAAGCCGTGCTGTGGTGGTGTCCCACATACAAAACAGAGGAAGACTGGCACAGATACTAACTCAGGGACAATCTTCCTCAAGCAAAAAAGAGGAAGATTGGCAACAGATGTTAGCTCAGAGCCAATCTTCTCCAGCAAAAATAAATCCGTATAACCCACACTGCAAAAAGTGGGCCTTCAGAATAGAGAAGCCAAGCATTCGGCCACACATACCCTCACTGTCTGTCACTGGCCCATCTGTCGACTTGTCAACTCCTGTGCGTTCTCCCTTTCTCACGTGTGCCCATGCCCTCTCTAACTGGGAGCTTATTTCCTTGGTTTATATTATCAAGCATCTTTCTTGATGGCCTTTTTAGCCTCGTATCCCATTACCTGAGGAGCACAATGAAGAATACTCCTAAGAGTGCTTCTTAAGCATCACTCCTTCTCAACCTGATCTGATGTGATACTGACTGTCTAGAAACAGAAAAAGGATTAACACTTGAATTGGACAAAAAGAAAAATATGCTATGGGCACACGATAAGCCACAGCCGTGTCCTGGAATGTTGCCCATTTGCAGTCTACTAAAGGATTAAGGGCTTCTGCTCCAGTGTTTGTGTTAGAATGATACTGGAAGCCTCTGATAAAAAAAAGTGAAAACTTAGTAACAGAAAGAATATTTGATCCAGTGGTTCTCTCCCTGAGCTGCACATGTGAATCACCCGACAAGCTTTAAAAAAAAAAAACCAATGAAATCAGAATCTTTCAAGGTGGAGTATGGGCATTAGTATTTTTTAAACGCTCCCCAGGGGATTTTTTTTTTTTAAAGATTGGCACCTGTGCTAACACCTGTTGCCAATCTTTTCTTTTCTTCGTCTTCTCCCCAAAGCCCCCCAGTACATAGTTGTATACTCTAGCTTCAGGTCCCTCTGGTTGTGGCATGTGGGACACTGTCTCAGCATGACCTGACGAGTGGTGCCATGTCCGCACCCAGGATCCGAACCAGTGAAATCCTGGGCTGCCGAAGCAAAGTGTGAACTTAACCACTCGGCCATGGGGCCGGCCCCCTCTCAGGGGATTCTGATGTGCTGCCAGGATTGAAAACCCCTTATTTAATTGCTCCGTCCTTTCACATCCTAGCTCTCTTCTGAGTAAAAATACTTTATATTTGCATGGTTCTTTTTGCATTAAAAATAGTTCAGATAGATCATATTATTTAATGTTCATCCTAGAATTGTGTACACATGCTTTGTTTTCACAGAGAAATGCAGATTTGATTTGTGGAGTTTTGCGATTGTGTGGAATGAGGGTTTTTTCCCCCATATTCTTCTATATTAAAAGCATTCGTGAGGTAAACACCCAGAAATGAAACGTAACTTTAGTGAGGGATATTGGAAACCTCGAATTTTCATGAAATTCTAGAAATTAAAAGAAATATGACATGAAATAAAATCCCCTTTATATGAAATAATGTAACAAAATCAAAGAGCAGGGGAAAAAATAGCCAGAGAATGAGAGAGAAAGAGGATACACTGAAGAATACAGAAAAGCAGTTTCTGAAAAATATATGCTCATTTCAATTTCTTATTCTTCTCCACTTGGACATGTAATCGAGGAGTCAAATCACTTAGGGAAACTCACTTCACCAAGACGGGGCTGAGTGAAACTATGCCACTCTGAGTAAGTGTATCTGCAGTTGTCCGTGTCCACATGTCCCCCCCTGCAGGAATCCAGGGTGTGATGGTGTCCGGCCCCTCCGCACGATTCCAAGGTCTGGTGTCCTCCTTTCATCAGCTCAATGGTTTCCTGCCCTCCATTCTTGACTCCTGATCCCAGAGTACCACAAAAGCCTTGACTAGAGTTGTTGACTGTCTGGGTCATAAACCCATTGCCAGAACACTGAAATAAAAATAGAAGACCATTCGTATTGGGAGGAAATGGATTACAAGTAAAGTCACAAGAAGACAAGGGAGAGAGAACATTTTTTTCAACCTTGTATTCATTTATTCATTCATTCAACAGATATTCATCACTTTCCAATTAGGGGCCTAGACTAGGGCTGCAAAGATAGATCTGGTCCCTCAGTGGCTCCAAGAAGTGCTTATTCCAATGAGGCAGAAAATAGATTATTACTTTAAGAATATAATTATTCTCCTATAGGGGTGAAGGCAGAATACTATAGGAGCACAGAGAAAGAGTATAAAATCCAAACCCAGAAAGGGTAAGCAATGTAGACTGGGAAAACTCTGAGCCAAGGGACTTCTACTGAGAGATGTAGAGAAGAATACAGCAGCCGCAGGATGGCCTAGCGGCAAAGGCAAATGGGATGCTTTAGGGGACCTCAACCTCAGCCCACTGAGAATGGCTACCACATAGAGTTCAAAGAGCAGGAGAAAACTGGAAGGTCATAAAAGGCCTGAAGACATAAAGATCTACACGCCATGCTAAAAAATTTAGACCATCATGGAGATCACAGGGATTCAAAGAAGGGTTTTCATAACAGGGGAGGAACATATTTTAAAAAATCATTCTAAGTAATAATGTGAAAGACAAATAAGAAAAAGACAAGTTTAGTGTCATGGAGATCAAACAGGTCACTGAATTATTCTAAGTGAAAAATAATAAGAATCTAAGCCAAAGTAGAAGCCGTGATCATTACAAGAAGTGGATGGACTCCAGAGAGAGCTTACTGGTGGTTAGATGGATGAGGCAGCAAAGGGAAGGGTCAAGAATCATTCCTATGTGCTCTGCTTGTGCAACTAGATTGATGGTACAACTCACACTGAATTAGGGAAGAAGGAAGTGCTTACGGGCAAGAGGAGGGTGAGCAATTCCATTCTGGATGTGGTTAACTTGAGAAACTTGTGGGATGTCCAAGAGGAGTATATAAACGTGGATCTGGAGCTCAGGTGAGAGATTTGAGCTGGAGATAGAACGTTGGGAGTCACTACCCTACAGGTGGTAGTTGAAGCCCTGGGAATAAATGAGATCACCCAGAGAAAATTGCAGACTAAAAGAAAAGAAGGTTAAGAATAAAATTACAAGAAAAATCACATTTTAAGGGGCAGACAAAGGAATTACAACTGTGACAGAATTGATCTGAAATAGCTATTGAGATGATAGAGGGAACCAAAGACGCATGACTAAAGCCATGTAAGAAGGATTACAGTAAGGAGGTCAATAACGTAGAAAAAAAACAAAGTAGGATAAGAACTGGTTCAAATAAAGTAAGCAGCCATAGGGTTCAAGTAAAAGAGTGGCCATTGGTAAGTGAGAGAACAGGAAGTGACGTCACAGAGAAATCAAGTATAAATCTTTATTTCTACAGGTTCAGCTTCAAAGAAAGAGATATGGAGGGAACTAGAAAAAGACGAAGAGTCAAGGGAATTTTTTTAAATGAAAAAGACTGATTGACTAAACATTAACTTAATGCTGGAACTTCACACCAACCCTCTGCGCCATAGGTGGGAGGTTGAGTTACAGCGGTAACCTCAGCCTGTCAGTTCTCATTACAAACCATTACTTTCATGACAAGATCTCCATTATAATCAGGTTTCATTGTGCCATCTTCTTACCAATTTATTTTTTTTTCTATTTAATATGCAGAGCCTCTACCTAAACTAGAAGATTTTCAAGTTCAGAAGATTTACCGAGCCTGAAATATATCTATAAAAGTCATACATACTATCTCATTGCCTTAGAACAAAATGCCAGAAAAAAAGAACTGAAAAGTAGCCATTTGGTGGCACTGCTACTCTATATGTTTTGTTTAGGTTGCTGCTATAGTAAATTTCTATTACAAAAAACAAAAATTCTGATTATCAAATCTCTTTGATGGTATAATTTTGTCATGATAAGTACATGTTCAGAGATCATATTTCTAAGCTAATGAAAGGAGAAGTGAAAATAAACTAAAATCAAGGCTGAGCCTACAGTGCTGTTTCACATTCTCCCTCTCCTCCATTCCTTCCTGCCCACCTCTCCAAGTGCATTCCCCAAAGTTTATTCTCACAGAGGATCAACAACTCCTCCTCCACGTCAGTGATTTCCACATTTACGCTCCCAGTTCTGATCTGTCACCCAACTCCTAACTCCATCTGAATGCCTTTAACTCAAACTCGGATCCAGAACTAAAGTCACCACTCTTACTCACTGTACTAAAATGAGTTTATACGTGTACTATGGAATTTTGTTACAGTTTGTAAAAATATGCCTAAAATTATGTTTTGGTATAAATTACTAATTCCAAGTCCTTTTGAGCAGTGTTCCTAACAGAGAACAGGTAAATAAGCGTGAGTATGATATGGTGAAGTGGCGATCAGCTCTTGCATCAAGTGGCAAAGAAAAAATATTAGGTAAAGCTCAAGCATTCCATTCTCAGACATAAAATTTGCTATCTACACAAGGACTATCAAGGGATTGAACCTATTTTCTGAATAGGGAGGTAATTACAGGGCTCCACATGTAGATGTGTAGATGGGCTATGATTTTGCATAATGATGGAGAGATGAAAGGGAGAAACAGTCGATAAGAAAGGCATCTTCACTCTGAGAGATAGAAAAGGCTTGATAGATCGCCACTCTCCCTGGCTACAGTATCTGTCACTTTGACTCCACTTTTTACTTTGTCCCTCAAAAGTAAACAATCTTATATGTTTAAAAATGTCCCTTATCCATCTCTATTTTAATATTTCAATTACCATCATCCTAGTAGACTCATCTCATGCTTAAACTGTCAAAAGAGCCTAATCCTTTGTCTTCCCCATCCCCGACGTCTTCCTATTCTGGTTGATCACCCTACTGATCCAGCATCACACTGCTCACATTTTGCCGTTTCCGTGCAAAGTCTTGACTGGCTCTCTCACCAGGAGAATAAATCCAAAGTCTTTAGTGTGGCATATGAAAGTCCCATCTCCCCTCCTTGTTTATATCCTCTCCCCTCCAGGCCTAATTTAAGTTCAAGCCTCTATTCCAACACATCATTTCTTCCATTCCAAATCAATTTATTTGCTATTTGTTGAAGAATCCCTGAAACTTGTCATGTCCTTTCTTATTCTTTAGGCTGTTTTCCTGCTCTTTAGCTATTCCCACCATCTCTTCACTTTCAAGCCCTTCTTCTTTAAATTACAGAGTAATCTGTACCTCTTTCACCAGGACTTCTCAGTTGATCCAGAGGCCATGAATATACTCATGTATCATAAGTATCTTTGAACTCAGTCGGGGCTCTATCATATTGGTGCTAATGGTTTATTGTCATCTTCCTATTTATTTTTCCCATGAATGTAGACTGTATTCCTCATAAATAAATTGAAATCTTTTTGAGGGGAGAACATGCCTTGTAAGAACTTTTTTTATATACTTCCCCAAAAAACAAGAAGCATGATGCCAAGCTCCTCAGAGGTCCCAAGAAATATATAAGGAAAGAGAGTGGCAGTAGTGTTCCAATCTCCACCCCCACACTCCCCGCACACTTTATTCAAACAGGTATTTCTTTGATATTTTCTTAGTTTATCTTGAGAACTTTTAGCAAGTTTATTTTTCCCATTATAAATGGTCAGAGTTAGATAAACAAATAATATCTAGAAATGCACACTGTAGAGAGCAGTCAAAAAGATTATATATAAATATAATATATATAATATAAATATATATTTATATATAATTATAATATATATTATTATAAATAATATATTATATATAAATATAATATATATAAAAGATTATTATAAATTCAAAACATCAAAGAACAAGTCTTAAATCACAACACTATGATTTAAAAGGAATAACTTTTAAAAAAGACAACTAAAACGATGCATTGGTTTAAGAAATTTAATAAATGCCACTGCATAAATATTTGAATATTGACAGATAAAATACTTACGCCTACAAAATCGGACCAAATTAAAAATATAAATTAACTCGTAAATCTTGAAAATACTTTATGAGGATGAGTTAAAAAAAATTGTGGGAGATACTCAGAGATAAAAAGTCATTAAAAAAATTACTTACCACTTTATCATCTCCAGGTGCTTCTGTGTTTGATATAATTAAGTTTTGTTGTGCTAAATCTTCAGGAAAACATTTTTTTTTTCTGGCACCAACAACTCCACATACTAGAGTTAGCAACACAGCTGAGTTAAAAAAAAAAAAGTTTAATATACATAGAATAAAATACTTATCTTTTATTTCTTATTATCTAAGGTTCATATGAGGAAAATCAAGCTACTAAGCATGGTCTCCCATGAATTACCTTGGCCTTTGTAAATTAATAGGCCATGATTTAGCTTACAGTTTAAAATTTGAAGTGATGATATGTATATTTTGATTGTAGTCCTCGTTAATAGTTTAAATTCTACCCATCATATTAAAGTATTTAGAATCATGAGTTAAATAGTAAATTTTTAAAAAATGACATTTATGTAAGACAAAACTTTAAAGAGATTTACTGATTCCCAAAAAGATGGTTTGCCTATATGAGGACATGACAAAACAGATGTTTTCCCAGAATAGATTTATCTCTAGGTGTTTTAAAACCTACTTTGTATTTGGTCCATTCAGAATTTTCATTCTACATAACTGTGGGAGGTTGAATATGTGATAATGAAGCTAACAGTAATAACAACAATAATTCTTTACAATGTTCTAAAATTCTATAGGAACACAGCCATGCCCATCATTTAAATATATTCCAGGCTGCTTTCTTGCTACAAGGGCAGATTTGATTGGTTACAACTGAAATCACATGGTCTGTAAAGTTTAAAATATATACTATTTGGCCCGTTACAGAAAACATGTGCCAACCCCAGTCTATTCTCTGTGGCCCCCTGTTACCTTCCTGGTTACATTTCTCCCTCCACTCCCCGTCATCCACTACTCTCCATGCAAACTGGTCTCCCTGCCATTCCTTCATTTCTCCACACACACTCTCACGATAGGGCCTTTGACCTGACTTTCCCTCTGACTGAAGGCTCTTCCTCCAGGTATTCCACTTGGCTGATTCTTTTACTTCTTCCAAAAACCATCAAAGATAACCTTCTCAGTTAGATTTGACCTAACCATCTACTGAAAATTGCAATCACTAGCACCAATCCCCCACACTCACCCCCACACTCTCTACAGCTCTACAGACCCTAACCAGTTTGCTCTATTTTTTTCCTCCACAGCATTTACTGTATTTGTTTACTGTCACAAGGCTGACTGTTTGTTTTTCTTTGTTTATTTTTGTCTGTTTTCTTGATGGATGAGTCCCAAGCACCTAGACACAGTTTCTGGCATATAGTAGATGTTTGATATATATTTATTTTGTCGAGGTGATGAAAAATAACGAACAGTTATTGGAAAAATACCATACACTGTTCTAAGCTCTTCACATGCATTAACTCAATTAATCTTCATGGCTACCCCATAAAGTAGGCTACTATAATTATCTCTTTTTACAGATGAGGAAACCAAAGCACAGTTAAGTAACCTGCCCCAGGTTGCATGGCTTGCAAATAATAGGGCTGGCATACAAACCCGGACAGTCTGGTTCCAGAGTCTTGGTCTTAACCACTAATCCTATCACAGAACAAAGGAACAACAGCTAATCTAGGCTAGAGGTTTCGATAGAAATAAAAAGAAAGGAAAAAATATGATACCATTGAGAACTACACAACTGGTGAGAAGGAGGTTAATAGAATACAAAACTGGCAAGATATACCCAAGAAGAGATATTGCTGTGATCTGAACATCTCCCATAAGTCTGTGGCTGAATGGTGAGAAAGCATGAAATGAAAATGGCTCTTAGTGTAATTTCATAGAGCAGAAGATTCAGATTGTTTTATTTAGCTCAGAAGATTTAGATTGTTTATTTAGACCGGGAAATAAAGCTATACGTTGACAGATTTGGCACAAACTAAGGCATTTTCAAGAGTTCTGTCCAAGTATGACATTTTTTATCTCAAAAAGGATCTTGGTCCCTCTTACAGAAAATATTCAATCAGAACTCAGATAATACAAGGGAATTTGTAAAGGGGACTCACACGTGATGGCTGGGTGGACAAGATTACTTTTTGAAGACCTTTTCCTGCACTCAGGTATTTATTACACATTTTAACTTTAAGTAAGTAAAAGGACTTACAGAAAAGTAATGCCACACCCAGGAGTATCGCAAGGACGGCCCATTTTCCAAGCGTCACATCTGCACTCCTCGAAGCTGCCCGACACTGACTTGGATAATCACAGTCACACAGATTAACTCTCAAGGTTTTTGTCGCAGATTGACCTGCTCTATCTTTTACAGTAATAGGAACATTATATTCTTGAAATGCAGCATTCTTCCAATAGGAAAGACGGGCAGCTGTATCTGAAAGAAAATAAAAGAATTATATTTTTAATGAACATTTATTCTTCCCTTGACATTTGTTTCACCACCCTTATTTTTAAAGACATTGTTCTCAAGGAACTGCCTGCCATACGAAACGAATAAAAATGGATGACGACCTTCAACCTTTTCAAGCACTAATATTACCATATATGTGTTGCCCATTGCAACTTTTTAGAAGAGAGGCTTAAAGAAATAATTTGGCATTGGAGTGACTCAGTAACATTTCAGCAATATTTAATATTCCCTTATCTATTCCCTTATCTACAAACTAATGGTGCTAGATTTGCTCTTAACATACACTTCAAGCATTTTTCTGTAGTACCAGTTTATGGCACTCATAAAGAATTAACACCAATCATTACACATAAAGGATGTCTTAAGTTCACATTCTCTTAACCATTCACCTTGTGGTACCTGTCCATTATCCTTATGTATAGGGCAGTGTTTCAAAGCACAATAGACCCTTTGTTATTAATGTCTTCCCTCTGAAGTCATCTCAATACCACAAAGCTAATTAATGTCACCCAGACTAGGTATAAGGCTTACACAAAAACACAGATATTTATATCATAGCAATATGTTTTGATCAACTGTGGTATTTCCTCAATAGTCTTAGCATCGTATTTTAATGACTTTATTATCAACTGACCAAAAGCTTCACACACCTTCAATGGCAATTATAACCTTTTGAGTTTTGCCGTAAGTGAAATGACAAATTAGCATAATGCACATCCTGGAAGTCATCCGTAAGTTCTAAGTCCTTCTTAAAGGCCCTGTTATAGCTGCTAAGAACTTCAAAGATTTTTGGCGGCACTTCGTACTTAAAGCTCCCCAGAGGAATGTGAGTGACTACTTGGGTTTCGTTGGAACCCTTCAGGATCATACTGGGCTCAAGGTAAAGTCTTCAAGCCCTCTCCTCCCTCAAGACCCCGAGATGAGCCCTGTCACGTCTCCTTCATTCATCCTAGTGCAGCAGCCTCTGAATTTTCCTCGCTACTCAACTCTGCCCTCCTCAAATTGCCCTAACGTCACCAATGTCAACTTTTGAAGACTTGAGTCTGGGTACAGCACTGCCTTACCAGCACACTCCCAATGCACACCTGCTGTCACCTCCTGTACAGCTGTCAGTCTCCTTTGCCTGGTACATAAGGCCCTTCACCCCAGATGCCATCCTTCTGCCCACTCAATCTCTCGGCATTCCTACTAAAACCTTGTCGACTCTAACAACACTGATTACTGATTCCCCTAGTATTTTCCTTCTTTATGCATATTTATCAATCAATATTGATTAAACAAACATTTAGTAAGCAGTTAGTATCTACTAAGCACTGGGCTACGTGCTGGAAATACACAGATGGATTATAAATATCCTGAGAAACACATGTATTGGAGGCGAAAAGTAAAAGGATGATAATACAACATGAAAGGAGCTATAAAAAAGGTAAGAAAAGGTCACGGTGCCACTCTTTCTACTTCAAGAAAGACTTCATAGACATGAGCATCTGAACTGGAGTCATGACTGTCTTGTTGATCTTTCTATTTATCCCCAGAATCTGGAACAGTGGCTGGTGGATAGTAAGTACTCCATAAATAATACAAATTAATATCAAGCTAAGAAATGGGAAGAAGGTATTCAAGGCAAAAGGGGACAGCATGCACAAAAGTCCAGTTGCATGAAATAGCACAACATAGTAACAAATCAGCAGTGAACTGTGGCCGAAATATAGAATACTACACTCTCCAGAAATCACTAGCACAGGAGGCTCCCCTGGAAGGCTCCACCGTCACGCCTCTGTCCACATCTCACCAACTTTCCTTCCAGAACTATAGAGTGTTTGTCCCATACACCCAGATTCCTCATTTCCGGAGTTTGTTTACAATAAAATTTAAACTTCCCATGTTCTGTTCTCTCTTCCCCTTACTGGAGTTACTTTAAAAACACAACAAAAACAATTTGTCTTAATGATAAGCTGCCCAATATCCTAACAAGCTTTTTTGTCTTTGTTGTAAACGTAAATTTTGCCTTCATAAACATTACGATTTTTCATTTTATATACAACATATAACACAGACCTCATACAATATTCATAAAAGGTTAGCCTTATAAAATATGTTAATGAGAATATTAAAGTAAACAAGTAAATCCACTTTCAGTTATTTCAGAGCATATAAATCATTATTTTTGGTTAAATACCATTAACTTTGGTAAGGGTCCATATTCTACTGGTTTCTGGAGAAGGGTTTGCCAAGCTGAAATAAAACGGAGCACCATGGATACGTTCGTCTGGATCAAGAGCTGAAATGTCAATATAACCCATCTTTGGTTTGCAGATTACTAAATAATTTTGAAGTATTGCCGGTGGATTATCATTCACATCTTCAATGTTAACTACAAGTGTGCCAGTACATGATCTACCACCTAGGAAGAAAGGGAAAAGATTCAGAGTAGTTTGTAAATGCTTTCATAGCTTCCTAAGGAAAAAAGTCAACTAGATCCTATATATATGTTTTTTTAAAATAAACTCTGATTATTAGAGGAAACAGTACAAACAACATACACGGACAAATGAAACCTCCAGACCATCTAAAATGAGTTACTACTGTTGATAATATCAGATATAACTGCCAATAAACCTTTTACCAAAATTATTACCAAACAATAAAAATAAATGTCTGAATTTCAAACTCTCTATTTCCTTGGGTTCCTTCTGGTACAAATGTTAATAAGCAGCAGAGTGGCTACAGAAAAATTATTCTTATCTCAGTGCACATTTCAACCACCTAGGGAGATATTTAAAATATATGATGCTCAGGCTCCCTAACGAGGGATTCTGACCCAGTTGGTTTAAGGGAGGGTGGTAGTGTCCACACAGGAATATTTTTTTAGAGTGCTGGAAATTATTTTAACATGAAGCCAGCCAGAGCTGAGAAACTTTGGGTTACTTTAAGGGACAGGGTTCAGGGAAAGGACCATTTTGACCTAATAATCAGCTGCGTCATTTAAAGGCTCAATTTAAAGTGACATAAAGAGATCGAGAAGAGTCTAGTAAGACCATTTCACCTTGTCCTAGACTTAAGTTCCCTCTTTGTCCTTTAACATAGGATCTATGGGCACCTAAGGTTCTGCCATGCCGAAGATGTACAGATGAATAAGACATGGCTTCTTGTCCCCATGCAGTTTCACCTCATTAGACGATTAACAGAAATGGGAACAGTCTTTAAAGTAATTTCTAAGAATTCCATATTCTTATTACAAGAATAATTCTGCACAAGATAAATTGCAGTTTATTCTCCAATTCCTTTCTGAAATATCATGTTAAAACTTTTTTTTTACCTTGGTCTATTGCCAGGACTGTAACATTATACAAGTCATTTCTGGGAGTCACAGCCTCCCTGTCCAGGGTTTTGGACGTTATGATTGATCCCGAAAGCTCATCAATGGTGATCCACTCCTTAGGATCATGCAATTTTTTGTACCTGTTAATAAAAAATAAAAATAGTCTTCAGCAATATGAAATGTATTAAAATAAGTTACTGTCTCAATTATTACAAATACAGTATTTTTACATGGTTATAGATTTCTTTGTACCTTAAGCCATTGCTACTTCTAGTTTCAGTGTCATATGCTTTATAGCCATTGATCTTTGTCCCCACTGCTGAATTTTCTTTAATCCGTACATATTGGGCTGCAGGACTACATTCAGGCCCTTCATCCTGATCCCTCACACGAACTGTGACCAAGGCTTTGTTCACAGTTGCCATTCTGAGTGCAACATCTCGAGTAAACGGAGCTTCATTGCTCACTCCAATTTCTAAGATCACTTGACGGTTTTCTTCATAATTCAGTGGCTTCAAAAAAAAAGAACATGTATATCAATATCACTGTAAAATACCTTGGGGATTTCAAATAGCAAGTGAACTTTTGTAAATATAAACAGTGCTGCATAAATGCTAAGTTCCCATTTAGTCAATGCTGACGTTCATCCTTTGCTAAACAAAGAGGTGAGTCTTCACTAAGCCTTTAACGAGAGTGGTCCAAAAGTTTCTGCACGGGGTTTTGTAGAGTTGTATAAAAGCAATTCCTGAAATATTTGTATAGTTCATTCTTACTTAGGGAAATTATTCTGAACCTGGAGATAACGCAAAAGGATGACAGTGTTCTTATGACCCTGCTTAGAGCACTGTCTTACGGACCAACCTATGGGTCCTCTGACTCTCCAGGGGAACACAATGTTGTTTGACTTACTGTTTACTATTGACTAGGTCCTAGATATTTTACACCTCTTATAAAATTAGATGTTGACTTAAACAAAATGGAAAAAGTACAATGATTTTATTTCCTCTCTGCTAGAAAAGACATTCCAAATGTTATATTTTAATTATCCCATAAGGCATATAACTGAGCGATCTTATTTCAGCTTTTCCTTTTCTCAAAATCAATCCAGGTTCTCATTTCTTCTTAGGAATCTGCTTTGTCTTTTTGCTGATTCCTTCATTAATGAGTTAAGTAAAACTTTTACCCATGCTATCTATTTTTATGAAAATTATATATATTTTTTTTTTGGTGAGGAAGATTGTCACTGAGCTAACATCTGTGCCAATCTTCTTCTATTTTGTATGTGGGACCCCACCACAGCATGGCTTGATGAGTGGTGTGAAGGTCTGCACCTGGAATCCGAACCTGCAAACCCCGGGCCGCCCAAGCGGAGCACGCGAACTTAACCACTACACCACTACGCCAGTTCCTGAAAATTATATTTCTGACAATTGGAGAAGTATACTTCGGCACTGTCTGCAGTTTATCCATGAAATTCTCACAGTGAAAATGCAGAGGAGTGAGAGAACTATGACGTGCCTAATGATACTATTTATAATCATCATCCCCATTTTACAAAGCAGGAAAGAGGAGAAGAGGAGATAAACTGATTTTCCCAAAACCAAAAGATATCATTTGAGCTGAAGTTTGAAGCCAGTCAGCCTGGCATGAGTCCATTTCTCTCACCACCACACTATAATCCCTCAGGTATACAATGCTGCTCAATTGGTTCACTAGCCTCTACAAATTTTTAAATCAATTCTTTGATGGTAATTGATTTTTAGACAGCAAATCAAGCAAAACCCATAAAATACTATTTTACACTGTACTGCAAAATTAAAGTACTAACAACAAAGTTGAGATACTAACATCATGAATCCACTAAGAAGTCAGGAAGATTTCTGAATCATAGAACCCACAAAATATATGTGAAACTCTGTGATTTTTTTATGAACACCCCAGGAACTAAAGAGTCAGGAGGGAAAAAGGATTAGTATCTGTTTATCTTTTGCTAATGAACACTATCTCACAAATTACATGTGTTGGTATGATCATGCAGAGAGTCAGAGCATCTCTTGGCAATGAGAAATGGATGGAAATTCAGGAAACAGCTGCTGCACTAGAGGAGACGCAGTTATTCAATCCAGAGCCTCTTGCTAAAGCCTTAGAATTTCTTTATGTAGTTTTTTGGGGCTTAAACTGGATATTGTTTTAGTGGCTTAAAACTCTGGAGGTTAGAAATCTGATGGGATGAAATCAATGATTAATGAAGAGACATGAGTTCTCTTCTATCACAGGGTACCTTTTTGTTTCATCAATTGTAAAAAAAAAGATGTCCAAAAATATCCTGCACTGAGATGCTAACAACTTCCTAGAAAATGAAGTGTTTTCTTGCAGAGAATGACCGAGAACATCTTCTTCTTCATTCAAGTCCGTATGCCCTGCTGCTACTGATGATGAAATGGAAAGAAAAAACACTGAGATGGAAAGATTACACAGGACTCAGTTAAAGACTGTATCAGCTCATGCTCTACAGTTCCAGAAGAGTTATCTATTATGGAAAATTAAAACACTAGTCCCAAGAACACGTTAAGACTTTTAAAAAGGTAATAATAATGTCCTCCAATTTGCCGAGTACTTTCATTTTCCTTACTATAATTGAATAGCTCCTAAGGAGGCAGAGAGAAGTATTATTTGCATTTTACAGATAATACAGACACTAACTTTTCAAGATCACAAAACTATGCAAAGCAATTTAACATGGTGCTTAAGTGCATATCCTTGGAATCAAAGAAATCTAGGTTCAAATCCTCTCTCTACTTCATCCTAGCTGTGTCACTTTGGGAAAGTTTCTTAATTTCTCTGAGACTAAGTTTTCTCTTCTGTACAATTCTTGAAAGAGCAAAATTTAACAATTAGAACACACAGTATGTGCTTTTCCCTATAGGTTTTAGTAATCTCTCAGGCTGTCGTACAGGCAAATGAAGGGGCAGAGTGATGAATTTATTATTAACAGCCAATTTAGTGTAATAATAGGAGACACCAACTAATAAGGCAAAGCTTGGAAGCTTTGTTCAGCTAAAAGAAGTAAACCTCATCAATCTTTGGTTTAACCTACTGATTATTTAATCCTATAGGGTATAAAGAAATGAATGAAGTGCACACCCATCCGGAACACAATCCCGCCTAACAAGGAAGGACCAGTCATTGGAAGAGGAGGCTTCCTTTAAGGCAATCAACACAGTGATGCCATTCATCACTTACTCAGAACGCACAGTGGTTCTGAGTAAGGGCTCTGCATCAGGCATATCTGGGTTTGCATCTTGGCTCTATCACCTCCTAGCTATATGAACTGGGGCAAATTACTTCACTTCTTTGGGCTCAGCCTCCTTGTCCAAAAATGAAAAGAGTGATAGTAACAACCAGGGGATTGTTGAGAAGGTTAAATAAATCTTTTAATCCAACGGAGTTTGTTTTGTTTTTTACAATTTCGGAGAATGGGAAAAGAAGGAAAATAAATTATTTTTACCAAGCAAGCCTAACATTGATATGAAAACGTAAGAGAAACTGTGCAAAGGGAGAAAATTATAAAGTCTTTTTTTTAATTGTAAAATAGCGGTAATAATAAGACCTTATCCTAAAATATTGTGGGAGACGTGACAACTAACTATAACTTACATAAAGTGCCTAATATCATTCTCTGTAACATAAAACATGCTCAGTACATGATAGCTACTTTTAAAATGCTAAAAGTATTTCCTAGATGTGCAAACTAGAATGCAATAATAAAATATAAGTGCAATTATCTTATGTTTAAAAATAATGGAAATAAATGCACAAAAATTTTATTAGGAAAGAAATGTTCTATATTCTTCACAGACAAAGCAGTAAAGTATCACCATCTAATTGCTCCCTCCTGGGGGAATCCTGGAGTGGTACCCAGAAGCTGCTGACCAGAAATGAAAGAGACGTGTATTAGTCACGTGGAGTGGGAAATATTCTAGAATATAGTCTACAATTTCTGAACATATTTGGAAACATTTTTCTTAATATCTCTGTGATCAGCACTCCTTGGGTAAAAAAAGAAAATCCACTCCTTGGAATTCTGAATAGGAAAATATTGAATGTGTTGACATATATGTGTTTTTATTTTTAAAATATACTCTTTTGAGAAAACATACTAAAGATCACTTTGTATTGGTAAAAAAATAGTCACAATAAAAATTTAATTTCTAGGGTTACTTAAATTTTGCCTCCCATAAGCAAGACAAAACCATTGAAATAAAATAGTAATAATGGGTCTTAAACAATGGCCTTGAATGGGCAAGACCTGAGGAGTAGCCTTCTGACCAAGCATTTAGAGTGCTCTAAAATGTCTGAACTTAGATCTTTGACTTGAGCTACTACAGTTGACAGGATCTATCCACCTCAGATCTCAAACTATTCCTTTGACTTATTTCCAGAAGGAAGTCTAGGTGGTGGGGGGCAGGGCATGGAGAAGGATGTCCAGGAGAAATCTTTTACAAAATATCTGTCGCCAATCACATCAATTTTGTGGCAAATGCCTGTTCTACATAAGTGTGTCCAGCTTTGGAAACTGCACTTGATGCACAGGAGCCCTTTTCAAAAGAATTATACACCCCAGCCCCTCAGCCCACCCTGACCTCAGCTGCAGCTGTGATGGACACCTCCCATTTAAGCTGAGAGAGTCGCATCTCAAGCACACAAAGATTCAGCTCTTCAGAATCAAAGTTTTTTCCAAAGCTAGAAAGCTCCCACTTGCAGGTACAGTCCAGCCCAGAAGTAGAGAAGAGTTGAGGCTTCCTTGGGGTAACTTTCAACCAATGGAGCATGGGCATTGAGGATGAGAGTTGATGGATAAATGCCCCAGATACTCATCTTAGAGGAGTTAATTCTCAAGTATGTTCTACATGGTCCATCGCATGACTGAACACTAGAGGTGATTAACTTAACAATGTAGACTTGGTTGCCTTTTCATTCCTTCCTTCCTTTCTCATTTTCACTCTAGCTTCTGGGATCCACTTCCTAAATATCTACCTTCATTGAGGTCTGTGTCTTGGGCTCTGGTTTTTAGAGTCCAAATGAAGACTGGATGGAATTGGACCAGTAAGGAGGAAAAATGATCAGTACTATTTCCTTATTTCCTCTCCTATTACTCTCAATTATAAAGCTTCCTTTTTTTAAGTAGTTGGTTTTAGTATTCAATTTGAGTAGATCATATTATAGAAAACTGATATGGGGAGAGCTTTATGTTGAGAGCCATCTGGAACAAATATATTTGACTATTCACATCTAGACAGAACTTGCCAAGCCTTAGTACATAATCTCTGGAAATTCTTCCAGAGGAAATAATTACAAATGGAGATGCTTACGTACCAAAGTCTCCACCTTCTCGCTATTGGCAGACAAGCTTCGTTTATTCAACGAATGATCCCTATATCTGCCCACAGGACAATTTTCTTTCTTGTTCTAGGCTAGGAATATAAAACCAATGATCCTTCCTAAACAAGGCTTTTTCTGCCCTCATAACCTGGACCCTAGAACGTAAGAGTGCAACCAAAAATACAATATGTAGAACAAAGATTAAGTTCATTCAGTGCACCTTTAAATGGATCAGACACAACTAGGCATATATTCAAGAGAGAAAGAATGAGGAGAATATGAGCTTCTAAATTATATGATGTAAGGAACAGTTAAAGGAACTGGGAAAACTTATTCTAGAGAAGGTCAGTCTCCATTAAACATAACCGCCTTTTCAAAAGAATTATACCTTTTCCATACAGTATTAGCAATAAAACCCGGAGTAAAGACATGGGATATAAGGAGAATAATTTAGTCACAATGGAAGTAAGGACTTCTGAGAAGCAGAGCTCTCTAAATATGGAATAAGCTGCCAATAGAGATAAGGAGATTCTTACAATTGAGAATGTTCAAGCATTAACTCAGGTAAATAATAACTGGCAAAAAAATTACAGAAGAAAGGCAAACATTTGATGGGAACAGTTGGACTAAACAGACTAAGTTCCCTTCCAACTTGTAGAGTCTATGAACTGAAACTGTTTAGTTGATTAAACCAGTCACAGATTAAACCTTGTTAACTTGCCAAGTTGTCAATTATCTGTTATTACTGTACCTTTACAACACACAGAACACCTTCATTAGTTTCTTTGTCTGTACTGATTTTGAAATGTCCATTTTCATTGCCCTTTAAAATGGTAAAATTGGCTCTCCAATTGGCAGTGTTCATTAAATCCTTATCTTCTATAGATATTCGTAAGATTTCCACATTGACTGTATTTTCCTCTACTGATGCTTCATACTGAAACAGAAAGAACTCAGTGAAAACTTACTGTATGAAGAAAACTTTGAAAAAGAAAGTAAAATGTTTCTTCCACTTCCAGACTGCTTATTCTTATAGTTTTTGCCTAGATTGTTTTAAAACCATGAATCACAAACAGTATTATTTCATTAAGGATTATCTTTAAAATGAAACAACTTCACTACAAATGGAGAGTAATGTTACTGATCTTTAACAAGAGGGAGATAACATAAGTATCACTATGAATAAATAAAAGATATTTATGTGTCTGCTATTTAATTTTATTCATAAAATAAACATATATACTTCAAATTATGATAAACATTTTATCAATTCAGATTAAATAACAAATGATAATAGGTAAAGTAGAGGTAGATTTTGATATTATATACTTACAGCACTTTGTTTGAAAGTGGGTACATTGTCATTTGAATCTTTTACTGTTATGATGCACGTTGATGTACCTATCAATCCAAAAAATTGACCGTCCATGTCTTGTACTTTCATTATCAATGAGTACTTGTCTACAACCTTAAAACAAAGCAAATATTAGCTTTGAAAACCTTTGTTTAAATTTATAAATGAAGCTTCAATTGTACACTCTTCTATTTATGTGTATCCATGCTTTTATTTGATTTCCACATTTGCATATACACGAAGAATTTAGCAGACAGGGGTAAAACTGAAAACGTAGGCAGACGTTAAATTACAAAGCACTATACTAAGAATTTAGACTTATGCTTTAAGTAGCAAGTAATAGGGAAAGATTTTGTGGGAGTCACAGGGAGAGCACAAAATAAGAACATCTGAGTTGCAGAAAGTATATTCCTAATTAAGGTTGAGCATAATTTGGAGTGAACTGAGCTGGAAGTCAAAGAAACCAGTTAAAGAGTTCCTGAAACAGTCAAAAACAGGTGGTCCAAATCTGAAGCAGTAGAAATGAGGACAGAGAATAAGAGTGACAGGAAAGTGAGGTGGGAGTCAGAAGGGAGTAGCACTTGATAACAGATTCCATATACGAGTTAAGAGAGAAAGAGGGATTGAAAATGATGCTCAGGTGTCCTACTTGGATAGATGGGCAGATAGGGCTATCACCACCCAATACAGGAAATGTGGGAAAGACAATTCTCTGAGGAAGTGAATCCTAGCAAGGTTGGGCAAGAAGGGACAAAAACAACGAGTTTTGTGTGGTATACATTGAATTTTATGTGCCTATGGGAAATCTAAGGAGAAAAGTCCAGAAGGCACCTGGATACATGGCCCTATACATACTACAGGAGAGACCAAAGCCCGAAATACTGATCTGGGAGCTGTCGGTATGTAGATGCAGGTTGAAATAATGGCAAGAATCAGGTTATCCTGGAGAAGTTAAAGGATGAGAAGAGCTGAGTATACAAAGAACAGTAGCATTTCAAGCATAGGGGAAATAAGAAGGCTAAGCAAAAGACACTAAAAACAAAAGATTAAACTAGGGGGAGAACCAGAAATCCAAGAGAAGACAGAGTGTCAATAAGTGCCAACAATAGACAGGGGCATGAGGTAACTGTGGGATGTGGCAATTAGGAGGTCACTGTTGAGAATGGAGTTTGCAGATGGTATGTTGGTGATGAAATAGAGTCATTAGTGTGGGATACTGGAATTGGCCAACCCAAAATGCGTCTCTTTGGTTAAGTACAAAAGACTCTTAAATAAACTCTGATGCTCCCCTTAACTGCCTAAAAGAATTTAAGATAGAAGCCCTGTCGCCAGGATAATTCTGGGTATCGGTAGACTGTGAGGGTCCTTGCTAAGCCCATTCTTATCAAAGTTCTGTCTACCAAACATCTGCTTTTCTGTTTCCAAGTCAATTGTCTTCCTCCCCTTTGAAGTCCTAAACTACTACTCCCAACATCCTCCTTTGTCTTTTGCTGAAGATGGTATTTAAGGTGGCACTTCGGCAATTCTGGGGAGTTACTCAACTTTGCTGGATTTCTTCCATGTACACATTATTAAGTTTTATTTGATTTACTCCTATTATTCTTTCTCATGTCAATTTAATTCTTAGACCAACCAGAAGGACCTGGAGGGTAGAGGAATTGTCTTCCTCCCCTCCATTAGCTTGTGACATAACCACCTCAGCTGCTTATCTCTTCGGTCTTACTATTCTTGAGCCACTCCATTTGTTGTTCCATTTCACCTCATTTTCTATCTCCCCCTAAGTATTCCTCAGTCTTCATTTTACTTGTCTCCCTGCTACATTGAAAATTAACATTCACATCCTGAAGTGCTCCTCCCAGAGGCTCCAGGACCCTCTGATACTCTGTTCTTTCTTCCATTAAGTGCACTATTTCCTTATCTCCCTTGTTCATTTCTTTACTTCCTGTATTCTTCCCCATAAAATCCTATTAGATTTTTTTTGATCAGGCAAACAAATCTGGGTTTGACTCCAAATCTATATGTGTAACCTTAAAATATTTCATTTTTTCTAAGTCTTATTTTTCAATCTGTAAAAAAATGAGGGAAAAAATCCTTGCTTTCCCTCGATTACCACATCATCTCTACATATTCCTCCGATACAAAAACACATTCACATTGTCCCCTTCAAACTTTCCCATTTATTTATTATTACCATTATGTGCTTTATCACACAAAATGTCCTGCCAACACATACAGACAAAAATAAAAATAATAGTAAATAAAACCTCTGTACTACTTTTGATTCCATTTTATAAGTTCTCGCCATCTCTCCCTTTTCCTTTGGCATCAAATCCCATCGATTTCTTCTGTATAATTATCTCTCCCTGTCATGTTGATTCTTCGATTTATGCTATTCTAATTGCAGTGGGAACCGCTGAAGCGTTCCAATAAAGCAACTTTGTACATGTGAAATTGATTAACGTGCCTCAGTCAATAATGCATAACTCTGAGTTAAACGTAGGCTGATAAAATGGACAGAGCAACAACAAATGATTAGAAGATTCAGTGTGGTAATTTGACTTGGGCAAGTCAATCAATCTTTCTGTCACACTTCTCCTCTAGAGATTGGGAATAACATCTATCTAGTCAAATAGGAAAATTATAAGGATCAAATAAAATTATGCATAAAGAATTTGAACATAAAGTACTATATACATGACAATATGCTACTACCTATCCTCCAAATAGTGTTACAGATTTTTAATAATTCATCAACCTTGTCTCAACTAATCCTTTCCTGATAAAAAGCACATATCTACAATATCTGAATAGGAATCATGGAACAAGCAAAACTAATTGTCCTGCATGAGGAAACTAAATGTCCTACATGTCCTAACTGAGCTGGAACTAACTAGCCACACACAAGAAATAAAATAATATTCAATAAGAACAACTTTCATAAGAAATATCTTTTGTTCTCACTCCTTCTAAACACCAGTTGACCTGTATTTCTATTCCTTATGGTTTCTCTCATATAAGAAATAGAAATTACATAAAAAAACAGGTAACATGACCAGGAATTCTTATTATCTTATGCCTAAATAAAATACAATTAGAAACTCCAAGCCCACAGGTTGGCAAATTACAGTAAATGGGGAGAGGCGCTCAAGCCCCCGGGAAACGATATTCTCCAGTGTGAAAGCTACCTCTCTGTCCAGATAAGGAGAGACTGTGGTGATTACGCCTGTGCTGGGATGCACGGAAAAGAGCCCAGGTGATCTTGGCCTCTGCTCCAAAATGCTATACTTCAGACGTGTATGCATCGTGTCTGGTTCATCTCTGTCCGTGGCACAAACCACCCCCACTGTAGTACCTACATGTTTAAAAGAAGAGTCTTTCATTTCCAGAATTGCAAAACGTGTTGCGCAATATCCACAATTTTCAAATTTTAACAATGATGGTGGAAACCTAATTTAAAATATATTTCTTACCAAAGGTATTACGTCTTTAGATAGTACTCATGAAGATGACTTCAAATTTATAATATGAAATACCTGGATGCTGAGAATCAAGGTACACTTTTACTTTGCTCACAGTTTAAAATGTTTGATAGTAAATTACTAAAAACTTATTTACCCGGCATTCAAGAGTAATTTCAACACACATTCCCACATAGTGCAATAACAAACCTAGCTGGAGAGAGAAACCATGTTTCCTGAGTAAATTGGATTTTAACAATTAAACTTTTGATTAGTAGCTAAATCAAGACTGATTTGGGATAAAATTGTATAGATGGTCAAGTTGACCTTTCACATCCCAGTCTCCTTTCTGTGATGTTTTTGTTTTTTGCTAGTCTCTGATTTGTCTCATTCTGTTCATCAACTTAGTACCCAGATGCCACTGTCACCAGCCCCACTTAATCCTCAGAAACGGATTTCACACTATTTACCATTCGGGGAGAATTTAAGTCAACTGCTTTTTCAGTAAGAGCTATTAACACTTGTCACCTGTGTGGAATGTAAGAATATTGCCTTGGTAGAGGATTTCTGGTATCGAAGAGCGGACATACTTTATAGCGTAAGGATAGCATTCCAATGCCTATGCAAACGTAATGCATAGATCCACTTTGCCTTAGCCCTGTATGTAAGGCTAGATGAGGAACAAGAGATGGATACACACAATCATAAATATATATATATATATATTCATTGAAATATTGTATTTAAGGGAATTAAAAGACATAAGACAAGGAAATATTAGTTTTAAATAATTCTGTCACTAAAAAATATCCTTAAAGTTTACATATATGTGTATGTGTGTATATGTGTGTGTAAATAAATATATATATTAAACTTACATATATATATATATATATATACACACACAGTAGAGAATGTCCAATTATATATTTATAAATAACGACAAGATTTCTGCAGTGGATCAATACGAAGACATGAAGTAATAATCTTATTATTATAAGAAAATAAATGTTATTCATCTATCTTTTCATAGAAAAAAGTTTATAATCTTTTTAAGGTATAACATTTTCTTCCTGCAGATTTACTGACAGCTGGAAGATATAAATTCTGTTTTAATTCTCTGGATATGGAACTGCTTTACTTATAGAAAATCTTCCTAAAATCTTGAGAATTCATTTCCTCGAGTGCTATACTTTGGTATTAGCTGAGCACGCTTTGTCCAAATCCTCTGTGGGAGAGTTAAGGCAAACTCGAGGAACACCTATTAGTTCAGAGTTTCACAGCCTTAATAGGTCTGATCTTGGTGTGAGATGCTTAAAGCACCCTGGGCTAATCAGAGCATCAAAGTGTTTGTCCTTGATTCTTCTCTGTTACTACTGACGTCAACAGAATCCTCAAGAAAGAGTTTGAAACCAATTGTCTCTTTGAAAAGAGAAAAATGTAACAGAGTCATAGACTTGTGAAGCTAAGAACAGTATAGGTCATCCAGTATAATAACTCCTTTTACAGCTCAGAGAATTCAAAGGGACTTCCATGAGTTCCCACAGTGAATTAATAACAGACCCTGAATCAAAAATTAGGTTTCCTAAACTCCAAACCAATGACTTTTATTTTCTTAATTGTAGCATGTGAATAATAAAGAGGTTAACATCTATGACATCAAATTATTAAAGTAAAATATAAAGGGGAATAGCAAATAAAATAATGCAGTGAAGATCTAAGTAACTAGTAGAAACCTTAACAAACGAGTCAGCAAAGTCATCCTTTACTGACTGAGTCCACGTTTGTTCAACTTTATTGTGAGTGGTTATTCTCCACATTGCAGGTCTCAGAAGACATCATAAACACCGCATTTACAGGCCAACTAAACTGAAATACATATTTGGTTGTCCACATATAAGAGCAAGCATTCAGGATGGAAAACGTGATATAAGCAGTTTCTCTAAAGTTATCCCAGTATTCATTCTAAATTCAAAGTGGTAAAGTAGTAGTTTTAAGAGAAGAGACAATAGAAATAAGAGCTTTAAAAAAGCTGTATCCTGAGCCAGCGCTGAAGGACTAGTGGTCAAGTTTAGTGCTAACCGCTTCAGCAGCCCAGGGTTCATTTCCCAGGTTGCAGAACCACGCCACCCCTCTATCAGTTCCCATGCTGTGGTGGTGGCTCACGTAGAAGAACTAGAATAACTTACAACTAGGATATGCAACCATGCATTGGGGCTTTGGGGAGGAAAAAAAAAAGGAGGAAGATTATCAACAGATGTTAGCTTGGGGTGAATCTTTCCCTGCAAAAGAATTAAAAAATAAAACAATTTTATCCTCAGTGGATGTCATTCAATACTTTCCTAAATAAAACCTAATAAAAAATATCTACACTGATTTTAGTTTTATTGTACATTCTACCTTGCATGTCCTCTCTTGGAGGTGAGAATAATGATAAACCTGCATAATGATAAAACAAAATAAAGTATATAAACCAAATATGGTACAAAGCTTGAATAACTGTTACATGGTTTTATAATTAATTGGTACCACATTGACAACACTACAAACTCATATAATATCATGTAAGTTGCACATTGTTTGGATTTGATGGGATTAAATGCATTCTGGCAAATAGATACTGGTCCAATATCATCTCAGAATGACCTGGCTTCGAGTATAAAAACCTCAATGTCTCAAAACACGTACATAAACATATTTCACATAGTACATTTTACTCTTAAAAGTTGCCTTACCACAAAGTCTAAAAGGAAAAGACTTAAGTCTAAAGTGAACAGATTTAACTAAATGAAAGTCCTGAACTTCTGTAGCTCAAAAAGAAGCTTTAACATAATTGAAAAGCAATAATACATTGAGAAAGTATTTGCCATGTGACAGTAAGTTAAATTCTTAATATGCAAAGAACACTTTTAAGTAGATTTAAAAAGTTGTTAAGAAAAAGATAAACACCAAGGAAAATAAGGGCAAAGGAAATGAACATACATTTCATAACAGAAAAAACACAAATGGCAAATGGAAACAAGCACAAAAAAATTCAATTAGAAAAAAGTTTTCTTACCAATTCTACTACTTTCTGGAACTTCAAAATTATAAATTGCTTCTGTGAAAATAGGGTAGTTGTCATTTTCATCCTCCACCCTGATGGGCAGTGGAAGAGGTAAGTCTGCAGAATACCCATCTGCAGTGGACGCATAGGCAATCAACTGTAAAACAGGAGAAAGCAAGTTCAATTGGCCATTAATACAATATTCTAGCAAGAAAGAGTACTATGCTTTATCTACTACCTTCTTTGCAAATCTTTTTAATAACAAATCACTTAAAATTTCTATTCAATACTTTCTTTAATCATCAAAGCATCAAATGGAGAAACACTTTACCTACAATAAAGAGCTTCCAGTATTTAGCAGAAATGGCTACCCTTGAAATAAAACTTCAGAGTACAGCAAAGTCAAGGACAACTCTATCCATTAACCTAAGGAATCAAATGTGAATATAGAGACTTGAATTATAGTCCTTATTCTCTCCATAATCAGAAAGTTATGTTGGGGAGAACAATTAAATTCAAGGCAATGGGAAAAATTCCTACTACATCATCTAAATGAAGCAATGATTCCCAATCTTGTAAATACCAACCCCCTTTATAGTTTTACCTCATAAATTACATATTTTAAGAGTTTTTCTAACAGAATTTATTTGCCAATTTCTGCATTGCTAATTAATCAAAGGCAATGTAATGTCAAATAGAATGTACTTCTATTTGGCACATGATTGCAACACTGATTTGAAATTTTTCTAACCAAAAGCAAAGAAATGTCACGTGGTGGACATCAGTTACCTCTGCTTACCCAGCATCTCTTCCTTCTTCTAGGAAGAGAATCCCTCTTTCCTGTGGAGACTCATTCTCCCTGCACCACAAAGACGACCACATGACCCAGGAGCATTTACCATATTAAACTGAAAATTGTCTTGAGTTATTCCCCCTTGACTGTAGGCTCATTCCTATCAGAATGCTGGCTTATTATCCCTTGTTTGGGTTTGGTCTCCCACTTTTGTTTCCCTATCTAGCTCTCAGACATGATCAGAGAATCACACAGGTGAAAGGAAGACAAAAAAAGTAGTTAAAGCAGAAAAGAGAAGAGGCCATTACAATCAACTATGGCCAGATCCTGGAGAGAGGGAAATGTACCATGACCAGAGAGAGCAGGAGTGTCTCATACGCAAAACCTACTCCTGGAAATTTACTAGAATTTACATTCAAATGCAATGAAAGCTCTTTGCTTCACTTCAGGCTTACCTAAAAGGAGCTGAGATAAAGAGGAGACCAAGTATTCCAAAATATTGCACAATCTATTTTCTTTGACTTTAAGATACCCTCTAAGAAGAGAGTGCGAGAAGACAGGAAAGAGTAGATGGAGTATCGGAAGAAACATAATCATTTAAAGTCACATATATCAACAAAATCCCTACATCAAAAACATCATATTCTTCACGATCCACAGGCCGAGTACAATACAGATTTCCAGTGTCTCTGTCTATGAAAAACAAATTTACAGGTTCTTGGTCAACTCCACGCCCACTTATTGAGTAGAAGATGGTATAGTTCTGTGCTGCATCAGATTGAACCTAAAAGGAAAAAAATATATACGTAAAAAAATTAAAATTAAATTCTGTTAAAATGCTATTTTTAAAAACTCAGCTTATGTGTTTATATTTTTCATTTTAAAGAACTGTCTTTAATAAAATAACAATCACATTTGTCACTTCATCAACTCAACACACAAAACAGTAACGAGATTTGGCAAAAGATTTTTTAAAACTGCTCAAATTTAATGAAAACAATGTTTAACATAGATAGTAACCAAAGAAAACCTAATTAAAAACAATAAGGCATAATTTCCCATCTAGTGATTTGACAAAGATAGAAAAAAACAGTAATACCCATTTTTGGTAGAGGTGAGGCAAACAGGGACTCTCATACATTGATGATAAGAATGCCAATTGGCATGTTCTTTAGGGAGAGGAACTAACAAAAATTAAAAGAATGAGCTATGAGAATAAACAGAGAAGACTCTTCCCGACAGAGGAAAGAGGAAGTGCAAAGGTACCAGGCTAGGGTCGTGCTGGGAGTGTTCAAGGAGTAGCAAGAAGGCTACTGTGCTTGGAGGAAGGAGAGCTGGGGGAAAGAAGGAGGAGGTGACGAGGAATGCAGTAACAGGGCCACATCATGTAAGTGATTCCAAGGATGTTGGCTTTTCCTTGGAGTCAGATGGGGAGCCACTGGATAATTTAGACAAGAGTAATATTATCTGAATTACATTTTCAGGGGACAATACTTGGTGTTTTGTTAAGACCAGCCTTGAGTGGGTGAGTGGGTAAGGGAAAAAAGCAGGAAGACCATTTAGAAAGTTACTACAAAAATTCAGAGATGATAGTTTGTTAGACTGCCATGGAAGCCATAGGGGTGGTGTGAAGTGGTTAGATTCTGGATACAATCTGAAGGTAAAGACAACAGGATTTGCCGATGAGTTGGATGTGTGGTACAAAGATGCAAGTCGAGTATGACATCATGTCAGAGGGTGCTAATATCCCCTAATATCTACTCTGCTCATCTTCTTAGTATTAGAATTTATCGCTGATCACAAGTGTGCCCAGAAGAACAACATTTCTCAATCTCCTTTGCAATTGGGTATGGCCACATGAAAAGGTCAGGTCAATGGGGTGTGAGCCAAAATAATATATGCAAGATCCAGACTGCTCTAGAAGGTGAAGGAGTGTGTTCTCTCACTTGGACACAGAGACGAGCCATCTTGCACCTGCAGGGATGGCCAAACTAAAAAGGAAAGAGGCCTGGGTCCCTAGTGCTTTCTCAAATTATAATCTCTTTCCCAGGTCACACTTTTACTTGAGAAGAATAAACCTCTGTCTTGCTAAAACCACAGTAATTTGAGATCTTGGTAAATGTAGCTATACCAACACACTACAATAATACTGGAATTAAAAGTTTAACTGAACATGGCCTGGCCCCGTGGTGCAGCAGTTAAGTTCACACTTTCCACTCTGGTGGCCCAGGGTTCGCTGATTGGGATCCCAGGTGCAGACATGGCACCGCTTGGCAAGCCATGCTGTGGCAGGCATCCCATGTATAAAGTAGAGGAAGATGGGCATGGATGTTAGCTCAGGGCCAGTCTTCCCCGGCAAAAAAAAAAAGAGGAGGAGTGGCAGCAGATGCTAGCTCAGGAGTACTCTTCCTCAAAAAAAAAGAAAAAGAAAAAGAAAAAAAGTTTAACTGAACAGAACAGATGGATATGGTAAATTGGGGCTCAACATCTATTTTATCCTCCTGCTAGGTCCTTTCATAGTGTAGACATTAAAAAGATTTAAACAAAAACAAACCCAAAACACACCATTTTCCAGTCTCTTCAAACCAGAGTTCCAGATTTAAGTATGAACAAGCAAGTGTGCTTGCATGAGATTTGGAGGCCATAGTGAGGTAGATGTCTCATCTTTGCTGCTTCTGCTGTTTTTGGTGGCATCACAGGTTAGATTATTTATTTTCTTTGTTTTTTTCTGCAGCAGCAGACGTTGTGGTAGTTTTTCATCAGCATTGTGGGTCTTGAGAGAGAGCTATGCATCAAACTTCTTGCTGACACTAATTGGAGCAATTAAGATGGTATTCTGGAGCTACATTTGCAGGACTTTCTGACTGTGGTCATTTCCTGACCATGGCAACTTCCTGGCCCTGGTAGCAGCACTTTTGTTCTAGAATTAGTGGCTTCCCCATCATGGAGAAAACAGCATGTCCCCGGTTGTAGATTCCGTGGTATAACTTGGTGACTCATTCCTGAAAGTTCAACCTAAAGTTTGTTTCTTTAGCCCTCCCAACAATTCTGTAAACTGTTTGATACATTGTAACAAATCCATACCTGTTAATTTCTTAGAGAGAAATATGCTCTTTACAACTAAAACTTTACCAAACAGAGTGATGCCCCAACAACTGAAATGATGGAGCTGCCATTAACTGAGATGGGAAGATGTTTTTAGGAGAAAGCCCGAACATTTGATTTGTATATATGTTAAGTTTGAAATGTTTACTAAACCTCCAAATGGAAATATCAATTAGGTAGTTTGGGCTGGAAATAAGAAGTCTTAAGCCTCCAATGTATAAATAGTACTTAAAGCTATGAGACTGGATGAGGTCACCAAGACAGTGAATATGAATTAACAAAAGACGAAGTTCCTGGACTAAGGCCTGGAGCTCTCCAAAGTTTAGAGACTGGGGGAGGTGGTAGCAGAGGTGATAATCAGGAAGAACCAGCAAATCATACTAAGAAGGAGTGGCCAGTGGGGTAAGTAGAAAACTAGGTGAATGGTGTCCTAGAGGTCAAGCAAAGAAAGAATTTCAAAGAGGAGGGAGACGTCAGCTATGTCAAATGTACAGATATCAAGGAAATGAGGACTGAAAGGTAATGACTGGTTTAGCAATGCAAAAGCTAAAATTAGCAATGATCAGGATAACTTTGATAATCAAAAATCACTTTTTAATATATCTCATCAGTGCTTGAAGTACAATAATTAAAAAGAAGAAACGAGTCTAGCACTGGATAGAATAAAAAATAAGCATGAAAGACACTGGAATAATAGTCAAAAATGTAAACAAGTAGGACACTGATCACACCACTGCTATTAAACATCATTAAAAGCAATAGAAATTTAAGGGGAAAGGGCAAGCACAATGCTGTAGCCCTACGTGAGTAAACTGTTTTCAATGTGTATGGTCCACTTAGATTTTCATGAAAAGTAAATCTGACTCTGCTTAAAAACTTCTCCTGGGGGCCAGCCCAGTGGCATAGGGGTTAAGTGCACAGACTCTACTTTGGTGGCTCAGGGTTCACTAGTTCAGATCCCAGGCACGGACCTACACACTGCTCATCAAACCATGCTGTAGCAGCATCCCACATACAAAATAAAGGAAGATTGGCACAGATGGATGCTAAGTGCAGACTTATACACCACTCATCAAGCCATGCTGTGGCAGCGCCCCACATACAAAATAGAGGAAGATTGGCATAGATGTTAGCTCGGCAACAATCTTCTTCAAGCAAAGGAAAAGAGGAAGACTAGCCAGGGATGTTGGCTCAGGGCCAATCTTCCCCTCCCCCTCCCCCAAAAAACAAACTTCTTGTTTTTAGGAAAAAGTCAAACTTCCTAGCAGGACACACATGGCCCATTATGGTTTGACCTCTACCTGCCTCTTCTGCCTCATCTCCCTGCTCCAGCCCCATCAAACCTATGAAGACGAAGCTACCCAGAGCTCCTCTAAGGAGTCATGCTCGCTTTCACCTCTGTACCTCCCTCTCCTTCCACAATTATGTGCCTGCGCAACACTTCCCCATCCCTTAGGACTTAGATGTCTCCTCCTCTAAGTCTTTTCTTGTTTTCTACCTCATTTTATCTCAGAACTTAGTGCTCCTCCCATGAATTCTCAGATCACACCAATCCCCCTCATCACTCAGAATTGTAATAATTTGCTTACTTCTCTCTTCCTCACTGGATGAATAAACCACATGAGAGCAAGGGCCATGACTTAACTCAGTTCCAGCTCCAGTACTTCGAGCAGTGCCTTCTACAGGATACAGCAGGTGCTCAATAACTAACTGCTAAATGGACAAATAAACTAACAAAAGCCATTTAATGACCACAGTCTTTCTCATATTATTATTAATAGCAGTTTTTTAGTGATCTTTTAGTTTTTCTCATTATTAGTTTTTTGGTGACTTTTTCTCATTTTACTCACTTTTATTACATTTCCTGAACACCTTCAATCAAATCTGCTTATTTTAAATGTTTAAAGAGTTATGAAACCTGAACAAAACAGACTCTTGGGATCAGAGCACTCCCGCTCAGAAGGTGTGTGAAACCTACTTGTTGAAGAAGCAGAGGGAAGGGGCCCAAGGAATTCTCCTGCATTGAACAGGGAATAGGAGCCCATCTCCTCTTGGAACGCCTGAGAACAGTTTCTTTAAGATGTCTTTTCCTCAGCACCTGCATTTAGAGAAAGAAAATTAAATAAACAAAGCATCACAGCCTATTTTGTTGTAAAATAGCAGATAGTCCACAAACGTAACACCTCCCTAGACGCTCAGTCTCAGGAATTTCCGTGCGGAAGCTCGAGACCAGATAATAAGGTCTTCTTGCATTAGAAGGGTAAGAAGGAATGTATCCAGATTTTAAGTTTTCATAAACTAGAGACTTTGCTCTTGTCTACCTTTCTAACACTGAGCATACTTTCAGGTCAGGGGAATCATCCCGAATTCTTACTTCTTCTTGTTCTTTCCCCCACAGAGATGGAGAACACATCCTCTTTACAACAATCTCTAGACAGCACTTACTTGTTCTTTCTGCTAAAACCTCATACTCTTAGGTCAACCAGAGTAGAAACACATATTCTCCACTACCTTAACACTCTATCAGCACTCTCCAATATGGCAGCCCAAGCCATAGGTGACTCTTTAAATTTAAAGTAATTAGAATTAAATAAAACATAAAATTCCATCCTTCAGTTGCACTAGCCACAGGCGAAGTGCTCAATAGCCATTCATATTGGCCTACCATAGCAGACAGTGCAGATTATAGAACATTTCCATCACTGCAAAAAGTTCTATTGGACTTTTTAGTGATTTCCATTTCATTTCATGGTGTAGCAAGGAAGACATTTTATATCCTGAAAGTTAATTGATAAATAATTTTATTAAACATTTATTAAAGTGCTAACAGTCATTTAAATTAACTTTATCATTAATACACTTAACATTGATTACTTGTAATGTAGTCCAAACCTTTAATCATTTTTGTGACTACTTTCCTAACAGCATTCCTCTTGATGTGGAACCTAGAACTGTACTGAATAAGCACCTGAGTGACGGCCGATGCCATGCCATACATACTCTCATTGATACTCAGATATTCTCCAGGATCTCCATCCCATTTTAACATCAGAATCACTGTGGCACTTAAAATCAACCTCTTATTCACTGGGAACTACTACTGGTAATATTAACTTAGTGTACACCTATTGATTATGGGTCAGGTATTCCTGAAACTATAAGCATGAAGGGATCAATTCACATCGTCAAACAACTACACCTAAATTGTATGCACTAATACAAAATCCCAAAGGCTGAAATAGAGGAGTCACCAAAGTGACACTGGCACACAAAAGTAATTAGTTAGACTTCAGAGGTGAAGAAGCCTTCACAGAGGAGGTGTCACTCAGATTTAACAAAGCAAAATCAAAAGACAATTATTAGTCAATGTGGAGAAAGAACTGGGGAGAAAGAGGAGGAGAGGGGAGGGAGAAAGGGAAGAAAGAGAGTGGGGGGGAAGGAGGGAAAGCAAACGGAAGAGAAAGGAAAAGAAGAGGAAAAATCCCTATTTATCCTTTGGTCCTCCATGCAATTTTCACGGAAAGTTATTTAAATGAAAAGAAAAACACGGCTTGAAAATATCAATGTACTTTGAATACCTTCTTCTGATGTTCCAGGAGCACAGTAATCTCTTTCTGTGTCTGTCTCTTCGTGTCAGAAAGCCATATGGTGAACGATCTTTTCTCATCAGACAACTCAACAGCGCTGGCCGTGTATACTGACCCGTCATCTAGGACTCTGAAATCAGAGTCACTCAACCGGACGAGATCTGCAGACCCGAGGCACTCTTTCAAATCAACTGTAAGTAACAATTTCCAAGTTGTGAAGTAGAAACACATGCAAAAAGAAAAAAGAAGTGTTGAAATAGTTTATACAATCTTCTTCAAAATCATGAAGTGGCGTGAAATGAACGAATCACTTTGTTTTTACCAAATATCTTAACCAATCTCATTACATGTATTAAAAAGTGATAATTTTCTTCCAGTGAAAAAATAATAATTATTGATTGTATTCTTGTATTAAATAAGGTTTTAAACCTTTATATGCTTCTATAAACCTTATGAAAATCATCTTCCTATTAAAGAGGTGTGCGTGTTGCAATTATGACAAAGCTGAGCTATAGGCTCCCACATGCACATGCACCTGAATAAACAAACAAGTTTTCCTTTTTTTTTTTAAAGATTTTATTTTTTTCCTTTTCCTGACCCCCGGTACATAGTTGTATATTCTTAGTTGTGGGTCCTTCTAGTTGTGGCATGTGGGACGCCGCCTCAGCGTGCCCTGATGAGCAGCGCCATGTCCGCGCCCAGGATCTGACCCGATGAAGCACTGCGCCGCCTGCAGCGGAGCACGTGAACTCAACCACTCGGCCACGGGGCCGGCCCCACAAGTTTTCCTTAACAACATAGTCTAAGTCTTTTAAGATACATCTGTCTTCAACGAGAAGTTATAAACACATGAGCCCAAAGAGCGACAGAGTGTATTAGTTGGGCAAATAGTCAAGTAAAAAAAAATCTATTTTTGAATTCTTCCCACTGGCACTTTTCTGTTATGCTGCACCCCCCACTCCACTCCCTGGGACCACAATTTTTTTGTGTTCCCATTCCTAGCTTTCTAGGGCTCCCCAGTGAAACTCTCCCTGGGAATTTTCTCTAGTGAAAAGTAGTAAGATATAAGTATCCATATAAGTGTTTTGATACTTATATTAAAAGTATCAAATCTATCCCATTCTTCAACTATCTGTTTTAACAGAAACCAAACTGATATATTAATATTCACTTAAGTAATAGGCTCTCAAAGGACTCATATGTTACTCATGTATAGTGTTTTCACTTTAATCCAAATCCGTTACATATGGAAACGTTTCATCAAAAAGAAGTGAACATATTTACGAGTGACGACATATTTCTCCCATCTTCACATTTTCAGAATGATAACCTCTGGTCTATTCCCCTAGAGGAACATCCCTGACCTCTCTTTACATCCTTTTCTTTCTTTCTTCCCATAAGAATAACAGTGGCATGTGTTTAATAAAATTAAATGAGGCACTTTAACCAGAAATGGGACACACTGTTGAAAAGTAAATTTAGTATCTCTGGAACAAGCTATATGTCTTTAAAAAGAAAAAAAGAAAATCATGATACTTTCCTCTAATATTCCCTGTACCACATGGAATGTCCACCTGGGCAGAGTTTCCCAACTGTTGGGAAAATTTGAGGTCCCCCAACTTCTCAGCGTGCAAATAGCTGATTAAATTTAGATTTGAATGGAATAGCTCACCTTGTTCTGTTCCCCAATGCAGCTAAAGCATTGATAAAAACACAACTCTGATTCAGCTCCTTATCTCTAGTTCTCTAACACTAGAATCCTAGAGCAATGACAGGGCTATGTTCTACATGCGACTCCTTATGTATTTTTTAAACTGTTAAAACATAAATGGCTACAAAATCATGGCTTAGCACATTTGCACTAGAATCAACCAAAGACTTCAATGGAGTTATAAGGAACAGAAACATATATTTAAACTTATCTTGAATTAGATCTAATTATAAACAGATTCAGGCTAATTCCAAAAGGCAAAGATTGGATAACATGACCTTTCCAGAATAAGTAAACTAAATTTCTGTTTTTAAAAACACTGTTTTGAAATTTCTCACCTTTGCCGACCATTTTGTTTGCCTCTAGTTTAGAAGGTATATTAAATATCACCATTTTGCAGGATTCACAAGCAAAACTGAAGACCTAGAATGAAAAAGGTCACATTAATACAGTATAGAACAAAGAACAAAGCTTCAGTTATGCAAGATAGCTTAAGTTATGCAAGAGATCTGTATAGCATAGTGCCGCTAGTCAACAATACTGTATTGTATACTTAAAATTTTTTGCTGAGAGGGTAAATATTATGTTAAGGTTCTTATCACAAGAAAATAATACTACTAAAATAAAAAGGGTGGGAGAGAACTTTTGGAGGCGATGGATACGTTTATAGAATAGATTGTGGTGATGATTTCACAGATATATTCTTATCTCCAAACTCATCAAGTTGAACGTTAAATACACACAGTTTTTTGTATTTCAATTTTACCTCAATCAAGTGGTTTTTTAAAAAGAATAAAGAACAAAGCCACATTCATCTCAATAGATGCAGAGCAAGTAATTGATAAAATCTAACACCCACTTATGATGAAAAACCCTCATCAAACCAGGACGAGAAGGGAACTTGCTCAACATAATAAAAAACTATGAAAAATTTACAACTGACGTTATGCTTAATGAGAAAGACTGCTTTCCTCTGACATGAGAAACAAAACAATGATGCCCGCTCTCACCACTTCTTTTCAACATTGTACTGGAGCTTCAGCCAGGGCAATTACACACACACAAAAAAGTAAAGGCGTCCAGATTGGGAAGGAAGAAGCAAACCTGTCTCTATTTGCAGCTTATATGATCTTGTACATAGAAAACCCTCAGAAATCCACTAAAAAACTATCAAAAATAATAAACGAATTCAGCAAGGTTTAAAGATACAAGATCAACATTCAAAAATTGGTTGCATTCCTGTACACTAGCAATGAAAAATCTGAAAACAAAATTAAGCAAACAATTCCATTCCTAATGGTTGTCTCATCTTCACGCATCAGCAGATATACTCCCAAAATTCATCTACAGATTCAATACAATCCCTATCAAAATTCCAAATAGATTTTTTGTAAAAAATTGATAATTAATCCTTGTGGAAATGCAAGGGACTCAAAGACCCAAATAAACTTGAAAAAAAAGAACAAAGTTGGAGGACTTACATTTCCCAATTTCTAAACTTGCTATAAAGCTACAATAATCAAGTCAGAGTGGTACTAGCATAAAAATAGACAGACAAATGGAATAGAACTGAAATCCCAGAAATAAGCCCTTACGTTTATGGTTAGTTGACTTTTGACAAAGGCTTCCAGAAAGTTCAAGGGAAGGAAATAGTCTTTTCAACATATGCTGCTGAGATAATTCAATATTCTTATGCAAAAAAAAAATGTATTTGGACCCCTACCTTGTACCATAAATAAAAATTAACTCAAAATGGACCACAGACCTAAATATAAGAGCTAAAACTACTTAGAGGAAAACTGAGGAGTATATCTTCATGATCTTGGGTAGGTAGTGATTTCTTAGATATAACACCAAAGCTCAAGCAATAAAAAAAATTGAGGGGCTGGCCCAGTGGTGTAGTGGTTAAGTTCGAATGTTCCGCTTTGGCAGCCCAGAGTTCACTATTTCGGATCCCGGGTGTGGACCTACACATCACTTATCAAGCCATGCTGTGGCAGGCATCCCACATATAAAGTAGAGGGAGTTGAGAATGGATGTTAGCTCAGCATCAATCTTCCTCAGCAAAAAGGAGGAGGATCAGTGGTAGATGTTAGCTCAGGGCTAATAACCGCCCCCCCCCAAAAAAAAACTGATACATAGAACTTAAAATTTTAAACTTTTGTTCTTCAAAAAAAAAACCATAAAGAAAATCAAAATGCAACCCACAGAATATGAGATTTTTCAAATCACATAACAATAAAGGACTTGTATCCAAAATATACAAAAATATGTGAAGAACTCTTACAACTCAATAATAATTTAAAAAACACAAAAAGTGGGCAAAAGATTGGGATAGACATTATCCAAAGAAGATATACAAATAGCCAATAAGCAGATGAAAAGATGCCCAACGTCATTAAGCATTAGGGAAATGCAAACATAAACCAGAATGAGATATCCACTAGGATGGTTAAAATAAACAAGACAGAAAATAATAAGTGTTGATAAGGATGTGCAAAAACTGGAACCCTTATGCGTTGCTGATAGAAATAGAAAATGGCACAGCCACTTTGGAACGCAGTTTGGCAGTTTCTTAAAAAGTTAAGCATAAACTTAACACATGATCCAGCAATTCCACTCCTACCCAAAAGAAATGAAAGCCTACGGCAATGCACAAATATTCATAGCAGCATTATTCACAACAATCAAAAAGTGGAAACAACCCACCTGTCCATCAACTGATGAATGGATCAACAAAAACGTGATATATTCATAAAATGGGGTATTATTCAGTTGTAAAAAGAAACAAGGTACTGATACATGCTACAACATGGATAAACCTAAAAAACATTATGCTTAGTGAAAGAAACTAGACACGAAAGAGTAGATATTAGGTGACAGTCCCGTGGCAAAGTGGTTAAGTTCGTGCACTCTGCTTAGGTGGCCCAGGGTTTGCAGGTTCGGATCCCAGGGGGGCACCTATACGCCACTCATCAAACCACTCTGTGGCTGCGTCCCACATACAAAATAGAGGAAGATTGGCACAGATGTTAGCTCAGGGCCACACTTCCTCAAGCAAAAAGAGGAAGATTGGCTACAGATGTTAGCTCAGGGTCAGTCTTCCTCACCAAAAAAAAAGAGTACATACTGTATGATTTCTTTTATGAGAAATGTCCAGAGGCCACCCCATGGCCAAGTGGATAAGTTCACGCTCTCCGCTTTGGCAGCCCAGGGTTTTGCGAGTTCAGATCCTGGGTGCAGACCTAGCACTGTTCATCAAGCCATGCTGAGGTGCCGTGCCACATAGCAGAGCCAGAAGGACTTAACAACTAGAATATACAACTATGTACTGGGTGGCTTTGGGGAGAAGAAAAAGGGGAAAAAAAAAAAGATTGGCAACAGATGTTAGCTCAGGTGCCAATCTTTAAAAAAAAGAAATGTCCAAAAAAGGGCAAATATATAGAGACAGAGAGGCTTAGTTGCCTAGGGCTGGGGACAGAAATAGGAAGTGGTTGTAAATGGGCATGAAGTTTCTTTTTAGGGTGATGGTAATGTTTTAAAATTAGATTGTGGTGATTGTTGTACATTCTGCAAATTTGCTAAAATTCACCGCACTGTATACTTAACATGGGTGACTTTTATGGAATGTAAGTTATATTTCCATAAAGCTGTTTAAACAAAAAAGTATACACTTTCATTGATATAAAAAGTGATTCTTTCCACACTCACCTCTACAGAGTGGCAGTGAGAGGGTCTTTCAAATTTACAAATTCACATGAGTAATTTCAGCAAAATAAAACCCAATCATAACCACAAAGAAGTATTCATTTCTGATATAATCAAATATAAAAGAGATTTCTATACAAAAGTAAAAGATTTTAAGTCATGGTAACCTAACTGTAAATATAACATATATACACACACACAAACATAATCAATATTCTTATATTAATATGTGCTCTAAATGTTACTGCTCTTCTCTAAAATCTACCCTACCCTGGCTTGAATTAATTAGGGTAAAAGAAAACAACTACAAATATGGACAAACAAGGTCGATGTTTAATAGTGTTGTTTAATTTAAACATAATAAGCCAAAAAGGCATTTTCAGAAAGTCATAATCAGATTGCTAATTGTGATAAGGAAGTAATAAGTTGTTTGCCCTTAAAAAAATTCAACCATATCATGTATGCTCAGTTGAATATTGTCCTTAAGAATATAATTGTTGGGGCTGGCCCGGTGGCACACAGTTAAGTGTGCACGTTCTGATTCTTGGCGGCCTGGGGTTCGCCGGTTCAGATCCCAGGTGCAGACAAGGCACCCGTTGGCAAAAGCCATGCTGTGGTAGGCATCCCACATATAAAGTAGAGGAAGATGGGCATGGATGTTAGCTCAGGGTCAGTCTTCCTCAGCAGAAAGAGGAGGATTAGCAGTAGTTAGCTCAGGGCTAATCTTCCTCAAAAAAAAAAAAAAAAAGAATATAATTGTTACCTTGGGGTGGAAAATGGTTTTCTTCAATAATGCACCCATTAGTCCAAATATATTTCAACTCTATAGCTGGTATTTTTGAATACCAAAAGAAAGCTATGTTCAATATATTTTAATCACAACTTTAAAAAAATATTTTAACTATGAAATATTTATTTATTTACTTATTTATTTATTGAGGAAGATTAGCCCTGAGCTAACTGCTGCCAATCCTCATCTTTTTGTTGAGGAAGACTGGCCCTGAGCTAACATCCGTGCCCATCTTCCTCTACTTGATATGTGGGACGCCTACCACAGCATGGCTTGCCAAACGGTGCCATGTCTGCATCCAGGATCCGAACCGGTGAAGTCCAGGCCACGGAAGCGGAACATGTGAACTTAACTGCTGTGCCACCTGGCAGGCCCTAACTATGAAATATTTCAATCAAATGGACCATAATATAATAAATGCTCATGTACCCATTCTGATTTTTAAAAAGTTATTTTGTAATTTTTGCTTCATTTTTAATTAAAATTCATAGATATGGCTAGGGTCCTATGCTCTATTGTATTTCCATTTTTCTTCTCTAGGGAATAGCTTCTTCTAAGTTGATTTCTGTACTTCCTCTGTAGGTTTTATACTTTTATTATATCTGCATGTGCCCACAAAACATAAGCTGATTTTGCGTGTAGTATGTGTCTACATGCACTGTTTTACAACTTGCTTTTTTCACTCAACAATACATTCAAGATTTTCCCATGAATATACCACAGTTTATTTTGCTCATCCCCCTATGATGGTCATTTAAATTATTTCCCTGTTTTCTATTTTCTCTATTACAAATGATACTGCAACAAACAGCCTTGCAGGTTTACAAACCTGCAATAGAAACAGATGCATTTCCAATTCCATTAACTATTGCCAAGTTGCTTTCCCAAGTACTAATATCAATTTGTATTAATGCCTCCAGAATCTGAGATCTCTCTATTTCTCACATCCTTTACTACAGTTAATTCTGTTTGACTTTTAAATTTTTTGCCAATCTTAAGGCTGTTTTAATTTGCATTTTCTAAATTCTTAATGAGACTGAGCACCATTTCTTGCATTTACTTGCCATGTATCTTCCATAAATTTCCTACTCCTCTCCTTTAATCATTTCTGTATTGTTTCTTCTTAAATTACATTTTACTTGTAGGCTTATGTAGGTTGCTTTTTCACTCTTTTGTGGTATCTTTTGATAAAGAGTGCTTCCATTTTAAAGTAGCCAAATTTATTAATCATTTCCTTTAGTTTTTTAAAGTAGTCAATTTTATTAATCATTTCTTCTGGATTATACTTTTGTGTATAAGAACTCCTCCTCTACTCTATCATAAATATATTATCTGATATTTTCTTCCAGAAATTGTAAAGTTACTTCCAACTTTTAAATCTTTTACCCATCTGGAATGTATTTCATGATTCACCACAGCTATCTAATCTTATCTTTTGCCATATGAATAGCCAAGTGATTCAGAATCATCACTGAATTTCTTTTTTTTTTTTTTATGTTTGGCTGAGGAAGATTAGCCCTGAGCTAACACCTGTGCCAATCTTCCTCTAGTTTATATGTGGGTTGCTGCCAAAGCGTGGCTGATGAGTGGTACAGGTCCACACCCAGGAACCAAATCCATGATCGGAGCTGCCAAAGCAGAGCGCACCAAACTTAACCACTACACTATGGGACCAGCCCCTCTCTTCCTTTCTTAACTAATGATAATGCCACATCCAATACAGGCGTGGCCTCACAAATACAGAATGTATTTCTGGGCTCTCTGCACTACTTCATTAGTATATGTGTTTATGCCTACATTAATACAATATAGTTTTAATTAATACAGCTTTATTTTAAGTCTTGGTATTTGTTATGGTGACCCCAATTCCTATCATCTTCCTCTAAAGTATCTTTGCTTTTTTTTAGCCTTTTACTCTTTTACAATTTTTTTTTATGATCAGCTGACCAATTCTATGAAAAATCCTTTTAGGTTTTACATCCAGGAAATTTGCTTACTTTTATTAGTTCTAGTAGTTTTTCAAGATAGTGTTGGATCTTCCATGTAGCTAATCCTCCAGCAGGCAAAATGGCAATTAGATTCCTTTCTTTTAAATCCTTAATCTCTTCTATTATTGCTGTTATATATTTTATCTTATTTATGTGCTTGTTAAGAACTCCAGTAGAATGCTAAATAGAAACAGTTATAGTGACCATCGTGGATTTGTTCTTAACTCTAAAGAGAATGCTTTTACCATTTCATCATTAATTTTGAGTCTCTTTTTTTTCTTTCTTTCTTTTTTCTTCTTGTTTCCTTCCTTTCTGTCTTTTCTTTCTTACATTCATTCATTTTTGTTAGGTATGCTTCATTGCATTAAGAAAGTTCATTCCCTTACATTTCTAGTTTGCTAAGAATTTTTTTATAACAATAAATGTAATTTCCCACTTATTTTGAAGTGAACATATATTTTTTCTGTCTCAATATTTTACTATATTAAAATACAATAATAGATTTTCTAATGTGAAAGCATCTTTCCATTCCTGGGATAAACTTTCCATGGACATAATAATTTTTTAAATATATTATTGGTTTGGTTTGTTGCTATTTATTTTAGTATTTCAAATATATGTTCATAAGTGACATAAGGCCACTACTTTTCAACTTCATACAGTCCTCATAAAATAAGTTAAGAAGAGCTCCACTTTTTTCTTTGAAGTAATTTATAGAGGGTAGAGATGACCTGTTCCGTGTAATTATGGAAGAACTCACCTATTACAGGTTTGAGCCTGACGTGTGAAGGTGTGTGAGTGGAGATTTGGCTTCTAAGTCAATGTCTTCAATGGTTATATGGCTATTCAGAATTTGTATACCTCTGCAAGTCAATGTTGGTAATTTGTACTTTGTAGGAAACTGCCCATTTTGTCTGTGTATTCAAATTAATTAGAATAATCTATTAACTTTATCTTCTATTTTTTTGAGGAAGATTAGCCCTGAGCTAACATCTGCCGCCAATCCTCCTCTTTTTGCTAAGGAAGACTGGCCTGAGCTAACATCCACGCCCATCTTCCTCTGCTTTATATGTGGAATGCCTACCACAACATGGCTTGCCAAGTGGTGCCATGTCCACACCCAGGATCTGAACTGGGACATGCGCACTTAACTGCTGTGAGACCGGCCAGCCCTTTATTATGTGCTTTTTAAAAACATCTGTCCTCTCAATAACTGTGCCTCCTTTTTATGCCTAACACTCCTTTATCTGTCCCTGTTCCATTTCTTTCTTGCTCAATCATAGCAGTGTTCATCTTTACTCTCAAAGGATAACTTTTGGTTTGTTGATCCTCTCTATGGCTTGTTTCTCTTTTTTTAATGTTCTTCGTAAAACATAAATACAAAAACTATATATAGCATACATGTGAGTTTTAAGAAATAATAAAATGAACACTAACGCCCTCACCTCCAAAGTTAAGAAATAAAACATTACTATTTTCAAAGTCCCTACATACCTCTCAACCAATTGCATTTTCTTTCCTCCCTCAACCCCCAAAACTCGGGTAACCACTAATGGATGATTTTCGTGTCAATCATTTACTTCTCTGCCTCTGCTTAATTTTATGCCTTGTGTAGATATCCCTAAAGAAGACAGGGGTCTATTTTACCAATTTTTGGCTTTTAAATATATGCAGTCATATGCTAATTGTATCCAAATTGATTTCTTTGCTCAAATTATGTTTGTGAAATTTATCCATGCCAAGCATTCAGCAGTAGAACATTTATTTTCATTGCCGTATAGTACACCCTTGGAAAGAATGTACAATTGATTCATTAATATAATTTTTGAAAGGGATGATATTCAATACAGATTTCAGTTATGTCCTGCTTCTTAAAACTATAAAGTAATTTGATACTATATTTGTGGAGATTGGATATATTACTGAAAATAAAGTAAAAAATGTAAAGGCATCATTACATAGCAATGATGAACCAATGCCTTTTAAAGGTATTTTTAAAATAATTTTTGTTTATGTAAGTGCCCAATAAAAAAATACAACATACAAAAAAGATTTTTTTAAAGCTTGATGAATTATGGATTGACTATTTAAGTTATTAAAAAATTCTTTTAATGGAGAACCCTCCAAGGCAACTTTAAATATCTGACTTATAAAACCCACAGTTGGAAGCAATTTTAAATTAAAATGTAACATATTAAGTTTTTTTAAAAAATGATAATATAAAGTATTGTCTACTGTAGTCTGGGACTGCTTTGTTTCATTTTACAGTACTATCCAAAGTTTATTAATTAGTATGATAGAAAGCTTATCATACAAATCATGAAATCCTGACAGAAAAACCTAATGCCAAAGGAGGAGTGAAACTAGAGGGGTTAGCTGCGACTGTTTCACTTTTGTGCTGTTGTTCAATTTTATAGTGAATACACCAGGCAGACTTTCTAAACTGACACCGTTTTCCTATAGAGGAAAAAGCAGCTACAGATCAGAAATTTATGGAACATCTGAAAAATAAAAGGAATCTTCTTAACTGAGCATAACAGTTATGGAATTTTAAATTCATCATTTCTGCTATGAACACTCGCTATCTGCGAGATGGAAATATTATTACCTTTCAAACTTTTTCCACTTCAAAGGTACATTGTAAGATTTACCTCTCTGCATTCTCAGTACTTTGACGATTCTACTAAATTTCCTTCTAACCAAACTCCGTAAGATGGGATTCCAGGTAAACGGAAAGTATGATTAACCACAGATCATCACAGATACCATATATGGAATCCCAACTGTCAAGGGGATTACAACAGGACCAAAAAATGTGCTTGGGTTTACATGTACTTAGTGACTCAGAAGATGCTTCAGGATCTAGGTGCATCTCAACATGAACATCAAACATCTCATTCTAAAAAGGTAGCTGAGAAAGCACTGATCTAAACAAATACTAAAACTTTGACTTTCTTAAGATCATGGTTTTGAAATAAACTAGCTCTCATTTACTTTCTTAATTTGCCTTAACCTTTTTTTCACTAATGCCAAAGATAATAGAAATTATTATACTCTTATTTTTAAAAGATGAATGTCAAATGTCATCAAGATCAAAAAAAAAGTCTGATAAAGGAGTAACATTCTCATTAATTAATGCTATAAAATCTCAAAAGACAGAATCCCCATTTGTTAACACAGGTTTCAGGTAAAACTCATGTACTCCAGGGGAAGAAGTATGTTATGCTATAAAGGAAAACACTTTTAACTCCTTTTGAAGAAGAGCCCTTTTAGCAAAATGATAAACTGTGTCCAAGTACATACCATTTATAATATATAAGTGATAACAGAATATAATTCCCAAAGTTGATTTGATACAGTGAACAACAGTAAAAACATATTTAACAGGACTTCATTATCTGTAACAGGCCGGAAAAACATGTGAGCAACTGAGCTAATGCAAATTAGTTTTCACCATCCCTGGCAATTTTTCTTACCTTAAGAGGAGAAACATTTTAAGAGACACTCGGTACTTTCAACAACAGTGGAAGGGTCCGAGGTTTATTTTCTAGTTTACCCCTCTCCTTCCTTCCTTTGTTTTCCTTTCCCTTCTTTCCTTTTCTTTGTGTGTGTATGGGGCGGATCATCAGGAACTGTGTTTGATCTCTGATCGCAGCAGTTTAGATTGCACGGGACATGGAGAGGTGGGAAACAGATGCAGATGCAGGAGCAGAAAAGTGCAAATGGAAAGATTCCTCAACCTACAGGACAGCTCAGTGGGAGGGCCAACGTGTTAAAAGTCTCAGTTTAGTTGTTAACGGCTTGTTTTGAAGAGCTCTCATTTCCAACAAGTTGTTTTTGAGAGATCCACTGAGGTATCCATAAAATGAAAACTATGTTTCTAACATGTTATGCCATTAATACTACACTAAAAAAGCTAAGAGTCGTATGAGTCAAAAGGAAATAGACGATGGTCGACAGAGGTCTTACTTTACTCATCTGGACAGAAATTGAAGGTGTTTGTAAACTGGGAATTGCAGATGAAAGAAATTATTCTACATACACTCTGCAGTATTCAAGTCTCCAGATAAACCATTTAATCTAAATTTTAGGAAATCCTTTTCTAAAATAATCCTAAAAAAGCATGTCATATACTAGAGCTGATGCTATCTCTTTGTACATTTACACGCACCTTCTTGCCTTGCCACACTCCAACACCCTCCCCGCCACCCCGTCATCCAGGAGCTTCTTGACTCCCACGCCCTCCCCTCCAGCGAATATGGGAAATCTTGGGGACACAGCACCTCTGCAGTTTTTTCTCCCCATTCTCAAATCCCTTTCGCAGAGAAAACACAAAACTCTAAATTCATACTTTTAACCACAAAAGCTGGAAACGCTTTCAAATATATCATAAAAGAATACACGTTGAGAGCAGTTCCCATTTGTAAAGAGTCATTCCATCAGCTCAGATATTTTGTTGGAACAGTTGCCTGGCAGGTAGACGCGCTCATTTGTACAATTCCTTGTCCATAAATATATCTTATATCATAACTACCAAGCCATTATTCCTAACTCGCTGAGAGGACACAGCTTGGACTCACTCGCCCCGCTGAGGGCGGAGGAGCAGCAAGAATCCGCGCAGCCAGAGTCGACCCACTCCGGAGCCACCTAGGTCCTCCCGCCACCGGACCCCACGCACGTCCTTGGAAGCGGGCGAGTCGCGGGTCCGCGGCTCCTTTCCACAGCACGTCCCGAGAGCAAGTCCGCTCCCGTCTGAAGCTCCACGTGTAATCCGGCCGTCAGAGTTGCCGATTTTTCCCTTTATAGTCTCTCGGTTCTCGGAGAATTGTCTCTAACTCTCTCCAGGCGGATCTCATCCTCCGTCGCAGTTTCCTGGGCACAGAAGACCCCAGGCTGGGCTCTCCGCCTGTGCAGTCCTCCTCGGAGCCGGACAATGTATGATCCAACAGACACCTATCCCACCACGCATCCTGACTCCACTCGCTCTGTCTCCCCCTACCCACCGCCTCATCACACCACCGACCCCAGCCCCAGCCCTTATCCAGCCCCCACCCACACCCCCGTGCCTCAGGCACACTCCGTCCCCGGCCAGGTGGCTCGAGGGAGTGGACGGCTTGGGTGAGATGCTGAATAAGCTTTAGCGGAGGCAAAGCTGGAAGCCGTTTTTCAGAGGCAGCTCCACGCCAGGACTCAGGGGCACCGCTCCAACCCCTCCACTCACTAACGTCCCCATCCCAGGTGACCCTGGGGTGGGCGGCAGCCCCTTGAACCCCATCTCACGTCTGTGTTTTGCTCACTCAGGGACCCTGATATATCTGGCCAAATACTCTTCCTCCCTCTCCCCCAGACACGCTCCGACCACCATCACTAGCCAGGGGAGGAGCTCGAACCCCAACCCCCTGCCCGCCCGCGACAGCGCGGCGAAACCTGAGTGCCACCCGAATTCAAACAATCGAACACGATGTCCCAAACAAAAAGCTCAATCCCGAGTCGTCGTCCAAGATTTGTTTCCTATCCTCACCCCTGCGGGCGCGAATTTGGGCTAGTTCCCGTCCCGCAGGATTGAGCTGAATCGCGGACTTCACCTTTGGGGCCGCTTCACCCCTACCGCTCCCCCCGCAGGACCAGGGCGGATCCCCCACTCCCCCAGTCCGGCTCCGGGCGGCGGCCAGCACTGGGCGCGCCCAGGGCTCGCACTCACCACGAGGGTCAGCAGCAGGCTGCAGAGGGCTCCGCGCACCGAGCCCCGGGGCTCGGGGGCGGCCATCGGGGCGAGCGGCCGGGGAGGGAGGAGGCGGGGGGCCGAGAGGCGCGAGCCCAGGCAGGCGCAGGGCGCGGAGGAGCACGTCTCGCCGCTGCTCGTCTTTAAGTCGTCTTGGCCTCTCTCACGCTTGCCTGCCCGGGAACGTGTTCGCTCCTGAGACCGGATTGGACCCAGGAGACGCCGAGACGCCCCTCCTTGTTATTTCTTCAGTTTTATCACTCCGGGAGCCGCTGGGGAGCTGCCTGAGCCTGCCCCTCCCCTCGCCGGCAGCCGCGCCGCGCTCTCGCTCGCAGGAAAGCGGTCCCCGGCCCCCGTCTGCGCGCTCTCCCACGCCCCTCGCTGCCCCGCGGCGCGCGCCCCGCCCTCCCGCCGCGCGCCCTGGCCGCCCCGCTCGGCCCGCCGCGTCGGCAGCCCGAGTTCCCACTGCAGAGCGCAGATGTGCCTGCGGGGATCCCTGCCCCAACACGGGCGCTCCTGGTGCCAGGAACACCTCGTGATTGGATCAGCGGATCCTCCCTTCCAGTCCTGATCAAAGTCAGGGCAAAGTCTCCTGGTTTATACAAAATATACGTATTCTTCCCAAATTTGACCAACATGAGAAGATAAACAACGGAGGGAAGATTATGCCAAGTGGCATGAATAAATTGGCATTTGATATACTAGAAACTAAAATAAGGTAAAAGAAATTCTGAAATTGACCATTTTTACACACCCAAAATAGGAGTGATTACACCCACAGGTGTTTTTTACTGTCAATCTTGTAGCCTTATATGAGCCTTCTAAGAAATAATTTGTTCTTACGGGTAAAGTATTGATTTAGTAGTTATTTGGTAATTGTACTGAGTTGCAGTTTTTCAGTTTGTGGTAAAAGGGAAATCTACCACCCAAAACTCTACTCAGAAATGAGACTAACAAATTCAATATCATTCAACAAACAAGTATAGGGCCCTGAGTAGACCAGGCTCTGTGTGAGAGGCTGGGGGAAGCGAAAAGCACAAAACCCAGTTCCTGCCCTAAGCAGTTCAAAGTCTAAGAGAGAATAAGGGCCAATCATCACAGCCCAGGATGCTGAACTTTTTAATAGAGAGGTGGCTTACAACACAAGGGCACAGTCCATTAATCCTCTCCGTGTTGAATTTCGTGTCTGCTAAGCCCCTACATATGAGATTCAGGAGGAATTCCTTCTTAGATATGTACTGCTGCTCCTCAAAATCCAGGCACAAATTCCAAGGTCAGGACCCTCAGATAGTCCAGATGAATCAGGGAAGGTGCTATGATCTGTGCTCATCTCGCCCAGCCCAGGAGACTCCTTTTTTAAGCCATGTGTTTCCCTAAAGACTGGGCTTCCCTGAAACTCACAGGCCTCAGCTCTTAGGACTCAGTCACTGAATATGGCTCCCCAGTCCCATCTCTGAGACATCCAGGACCTGCGTGAGAGATCCTGTCCCATCCTGGAGGGGTCTCTAAGGAAGAGCCCTTCTCGTCTCAGAGAAAGCTCTCCAAACTTCTCCCCTCTCTAACTCTTTTCACCTCCCATCCTCCAAACTTTCGCATTCGCTGGTGACCTCAGGGAAAGCCTCTCAAAGTCACCTCTGGCCACAGCCAGCCTTTAGAAATGCAAGTGGATCCTGACTTTCCGATAACATAGAGATTGTGTCCCCTCAAATGTTCATATGCTGAAGCCCTACCCCCTAATAGGACTGTATCTGGAGACAGTGCCTATAAGGAAGTAATTAAGGTTAAATGAGGTTATAATGATGGAGCCCTGATCAGATGGAATCAGAGTCCTTATAACAAGAGACACCAAAGGACTCTGTCTCTCAATCTCTCTCTCTGTCTCTTCCCTCCATGTGTGTAGACACAGCAAGAAGGCTGCTGTCTACAAGCCGGGAGGAGAGCTCTCACCAGAAGCTAAATCTGCCAGCACCCTGATTTGAGACTTTCAGCCTCCTGAACTATGAGAAATAAATGTCTGTTTAAGCTGCCAGTCTGTGGTGGGCAGCCGGAGCTGACTAATACAGATGAGGAAGAAAGATGCAAACACTAACTCCTGCCCCCCACAGCTAACTCACTGCTAGACAAGTAGGAAAGGGTGGAGTGTTAAGACATTTTAGAGGATCCCAGTCATCTGAAGTTTGCAGAAGCAAAATGCTGGAGGTAAGAACCCACAGAGAAAAGGGGAAGGGGGAGGGGAAGTGCGAGTTCTGGGCTAAAGCAACAGCACTAGCGAAGCTCTCGAGAGTCTTGTGAGGGCCTCCTGCACAAGGAAACAGAAATAGTTCCTTCAGAACCGCTGGAGGAAGAGCTCCCATGGCTGGGATCAGGTGAGAAAGATGGACTGGTGACAAACCAGGCTGAGGATGTGAATTTCACCCTGAAAGAGATGGGGAACCACCCACTCAATCTGTAAAAAGAGTTACTAACTCCAGTTAAGAATTGTCACTTATTGAATCATTAACTTCGTTAGCAAACATGTTTATGCCCTGATATGGCTTTCCCTTAATGCTCAGGGAATAAAAATCTTCAAAGTGTTTTTCTTTAAGTAGTCCTAGTTTTTCAGTGATTTCAACTTTGTCTACTAGAGCCTGACCTGACTATTGCTGTCTCCCAAGTGACTAAAACTGTAAGAGCTATTATCTGGTTGTTCCAGCCTGGCTATGTAATTGAGGAGATTGTTAAGCCTACTGGCTGTATGACAGTTACTCTGAGCTTCCATTTTTAGCTTCTACAAAATAAAAGTTATACGAACCTAGTCCAGAAATACTGTAAGAAAGCATATTGGGTATATTTTCAATTTGTAATACAAAATTCTAGGTGCAATATGAAAACTGAATAATAACTGGATGTAGTATTAGTAACTATCTTGCAATTTCCTGTTTGCTATAACATATACTTGTCCATCATGAGTATATTAGTCCAAGTCTTAATAAAAAGCAATGCATTTTTTAAATTTAGAGAAGAATCTTTATAGGCAGTTAAAAGATAAATATGACTTAGAGATAAATTAAATATGAGCTTCACTTTGAATATTTTAAAAACTGGATGCCTTCTATAATAAAATTAATTTTAAATTATCGTGAGGCATCATGAAGCTTAAAGAGTTATTCTGAAATGTCTTTATTTTAATACCCTATTGCCCAAATTGCAAAGTCAGTTGAAAGCCATTACTAAAGGATAACATACAAAACTGGGAAGGAAATTTATTACTTTTCCCTTGTTATTTTCTTACTTTGAAGAGTAAGAGAAGCAATAATAAAAGATTAAAAAAGAGAAGTGATTTTAAGCTAAAGTACAAAACTTCAGGAAGCCAAGTGAATTATAAAATTTTCAGTAGAAAGCAAAAACATGAGATCATTAAGAAGAGTTCTCTGTACCTAGGAGGAATCTGACCACAGAAAGGGTAATGACCTGAGGAGGAGGGAGCTGACTCCTGGCCCACTGAGAAGGCTGCCTTGCACAACTCAGTGCCAACAGGTGCTGGTCCCACACACCTACTCACCTCCGTGGCTTACATGGGAGGCAACATGCCAGTGTGGGTCTCCTGAAACACGTCTATAAAATCCAACCAGAACAACGGTTATGATGCTTGGCATAAATTTGCTAGTAAGGGAAGAGAAATTTATGAAAAGCTTAAATTAAAACCAAGTAAAAGATGGTCATTTTTTTTGGGTTTTTTTTTTTTGAGGAAGATCAGCCCTCAGCTAACAGCTACTGCCAATCCTCTTCTTTTTGCTGAGGAAGATTGGCCCTGAGCTAACATCCATGCCCATCTTCCTCCACTTTAAATGTGGGATGCCTACCACAGCATGGCTTGCCAAGCAGTGCGGTGCCTGCACCCGGGATCCGGGCCAGCGAACCCCGGGCCGCTGAAGCGGAATGCGGAATGTGCGCGCTTAACCACTGTGCCACCAGGCCGGCCCCAAAAGATTGGTTTTGAATAGTCCTTTTGTGACACAAAATGAGTTCTGCCATGAGATGTTAGCTCAGAAGCACTTTTAGAATATTATTTTGGATAATAGTCACAGTAATAAACAGTAATTGAACAAATTACTTATTGGAGCAACAGGGAGGAATACTATACAAATAGGTACTCAAATGCCAGGAGCCCTCATGGACTTATCTGGAAATTAGCTCCCCTTAAATGCACTTGCTCTTCTAGAGAGTCCTCTTCCCTCATGCCTGGGAACCCGGCGGTTGAGGGCAGATTCTGTCATTCCCACCTCAATCTTCCTCCATGAGTAAACACCCCTGCTACTGCCACTCTGGCCACCGGGAGCACTGCTCTTCCTGTACCACCTTTCCCAAAATGTGACTAGAGGCCCTGCATTAATTTCCCAGAGTACCACTGAGAACAGCCATGCTATTTTTGTCATTTAAAAAGGCTACTGGAGAATTGAGGATAACAGAAAGTTGACAACAAGAGTAACCTATACTATTTCATTGCTGCCCAGACGAGAGCCCTCCCAGAATCCCTGTCTGCGTCCCTCCTCCCCTGTCTTCCCAGGGCAAGCAGCCATCTGAGCTCTAATTCCACTCCCGTAGAAATGCTCAGGCAGCAAAGGGAGCCTCAAGTCTGGACCAAAAATGACCCCTGGGGCTTCCCAAGGAAGAGAAGCTTCTCCTTCGCCGATTCGGTGCTGGGTTTCTCAGGTCTCATATGACAACCGTCCAGTCTGGCTAGGGTGTGACAGGTTCAGAAAGGTTCCGTTTCAGTCTCTCCTTACTCAGTAATGATTCAAGAGCTGTTACAATGATTTAACTCCTCCTCCAATAAAGTCTTCAGATGCCCTTACAAATGTCCTCTCTTCTGCAAACAGGACTTTTAAGAAAAGGAGAGGAGTCTCCTGGCGACTTCTCACCAGGCTGGGAGGAAGGATGATTTTTATACGGAAAACAAAACCCCATTGTGTGAGCGATCACTTCTTAAAGTAACAGGACAACAGCAGTGTAACAAAGCCCTGATTTGGGTGGATTTTTAGTTCCTTTCATCTTGGAATCATCCCATAATCCTTCACTTCAGTTTCCTTCAAAGTGAACATCTCCTCCCACTGGGTGAGGCTGTAGTTTCTCCTGGACAGCCTCATGTCCCCAGGGGCTCATTGTGTGCATGTGTCTGTTCAAAGGGCATTGCTCAAGCATGAAGGCTACAGGTGTGAGTGGGCTGACTTCCAGATCCCATGTGTCATTTATCCCCACGTCATTCTCTGATTCACCGACATATCAGCTTTCTTTTTTCCCAGAAGTTTAGGAGGACCATCCTTCAACTTCGGGTGGGGACGTATTGTATATCCCCCAGCTCAAAGTAGAGAAGCAGCTTTTCTCACCAGTTCCCTATGGGCCATAAATTATTTAGTTCATCATTTATTAATTTATTACTATTAATTTTTTATTAATTATCAATCCATTAATTTTATATACTCAATATTTATTAATCTTGATTTGTCTTTTCTTTGTGGTCTGCCCAGTTTCCCAAGCCCTTTATGTCACTAGACGAGGAGTGGCGTCCCACTAATTAGCTGTTTGGTGTCCACTGAGCAGGCCAGCGCCAAAACAATTGCTTCTTTCTTGTATTGCTTTCAAGCATCATACTTCTGTTTGCCTTTCAGTGTTATAATAAATTACACACCTCTCTAATTGATAAGCTCTAGTCTTAACTTGAACACATCCGTGTAGGGTTATTCCAGATCCCTATTCTTCTAAACAAACTTAAAGCAGGAGCCCCGCCTGAATATTAAAAAAATCCTGAGGGGCTAGTAATATTCCTAGCAGGCATGTAGGCGTGTACCAGAAAGGCTATATTGTTGCTCCTTTCTAGTAAGATTGCAATGTTCTTGACATGCTCAATAAAATTGGCTGTTCGTCTCTGAGTCTAACTTCTATTTAGATGGTGGTCAGAGAAAGTCCTAATATTAACTACAATACTTCACTTCTAAAGAGAAATTCTTTGACCAAAATCTCCCTGGCAGACCACCCCCAAGGTAATAAATAGGTTTCTTTTATGATTCAGAATAAATTATTCCAAACTTAGAGACATCATGCATAAGAACTTCTTTATTTCATACTCAAGATAACGTTAATGTTCCAGATGTTATCTGGAACAGCTTCCCAACTGTCTAATGATGAATCATCTGATCTCAACTGCTGTCCTGCTCCAAAGGTCTAAGTAGAGACTGGAGACCACTGCCTCCCCACACCCTGCTCATCGTAGGATGGGGGACAAGCACTGTAGATATGGCTATGGTGGCCTGCCTTTCTGTAATATTCTCAAGGTAATTGACAGCAATGTCACCCAATCTCAACTTTTCTCATTTGGTACACTGAAAGTCAGTCTTTCTCTCTCCAGAGAGATATTGGAAAGTGATAAGCATACACAAGGTCTTACAACTCAATGTTAAGACAAAGAACATCTCTTCTGCCACATTCCCTTATTATAATCTGTAAATTATTCCCTAAGAATCAGGTGGTTTGAGCTTTGCTCTACCAGGCTATCCCAGTGACAGTTTTCCAAACTCATCTATTCACAGAAGAAAGAAGTACTGTTACTATGGCAATTGGCCAGAAATATGCCAGGTTTTTCCCCCAAGTTTGTCCAAGGGCTCTAGTTTATTCCTCTCCTCAGTTCTTTCTCTTAAATTGAAACAAAAGGGGGCATTGTTCTTTAGCTCACAATAAATCTTTGTACTTGGCCATTGTTGAGGCACAATGAAAGGCTGTTTTGGCAACAACCTGACCTTAGTTAAATGAAGAGCCCTACTCCAAAAATAACAAGGATCCTAGTCAGTCTGACCTGGTACTCTGACCCCGTCTGTTTAGAGCTTCTAAATGAAGTTTTAAATTGTCCATTAACATGTTTGACGTAATTGCCCTGGGGAAGGTCCATATAGTGTTCAAATCTCTGGCTTCTCCATCTTGTAAGAACATAAAATTTTAGAAAAGCTTTTTCCATTTCCATTTGATCCAACTATGGTGATCTATACACCTGTGTGGGTCCCAATTTGCCTCACCCATTTGGTCAGACGATGGTGCTCCTAGACCTTTATTTCCTTTGCTGATGCATAATATACACAGAGTAGAATTCATAGACCTTAAGTGCGCACTTCAATAAGCTTTAACAAACATATACGCTTGTCTTACCATCATTCAAATCAAGATATAGAACTTTTCCTTCACTCAAGTCTGTACCCATCTCCGCCCCATGGCAAACGTTGTTCTGATTTCTATCACTAACAAGTAGTTTTGACTTCTTTGGAATTTCACATAAATGGAATCACACACTCCCTTACTTATCTATCACTGCATCACTATCTATTGCCATCACTTTTGCATTATTCCATAATTTAGTGGCTTAAAACAAGGACCTGTTATCTCAGACAGTTTCTGTGCAATCCAGGAATGGCTTAGCTGGCTATCTCTAGTTCAGTCATCTCAAGGCTCCATTGGATCTGTTTTCAAGTTCGCTTATGTGACTTTTAGCAGTCTTTCCTTGATGAATGTTGGCCAGAGATATCAGTTCCTTGTCACGGGGGCCTCTCTAGGTCACCCACACCATGGGTACCTGGCTTCCCTCAGAACAAGCAAGAGAGATAAGGTGCACAAAACAGAAGCCACAGTCTTTTTGTAACCCAATGTCAGAAGTGACATTCTATCACGTCTGCCAAATTCTGTTGGCTAGAAGAAAGTCACTAGGAACACTGCAAAGTCAAGGAAAGTTGATTAAACAAGGGCGTGAATACCAGGAGGCAAGAGACTTTGGACGCCATCTTGGAGGCTGACTGCCACATGGAATGTATGCTTTTGGTCTTTCATTCACTTAATGTTTTAAAGATTCATTCAATATTGTTGAGGGTATCGGTAGCTTGCCCGTTTTATTATTAAGTAATATTGCATTGTATGAGTATACCACAAGTTTGATTCTTCTCTTTTGTGTTGTTTCCAGTTTTTAGCTATTATGAATAAAGCTGCTATAAACATTCACATGCAAGTCTTTTTGTGGGCATAGGGTTTCATTTCTTTCCTATATATACCTAGTAATAGAATTACTAGGTCATAGGGCAAATTCTAAACTTAACTTTAATGCAAACTGCCAGACCACTTCCCCACCAACAATATAGATGAATCCTAGTTGTTTTGCATCCTTGCCAACACATTTTTATGAGTCTTTGTTTACATTTACGTTTCCCTGACGAAGCGACATCTCATGTTTTGAATTTGCTTTTCCTTGATGACTAATAATGTAGAGCAATTTTTCATGTGCTTATTTGCCATTTGTAAGTACAGTTGGGTTGTTTGTCTTTTCATTATGGTTTGGTAATAATATTTACTATGTATTAATAAATATTTAAATTATTTACATATAATATATAATAAATTTATAAATTATTTAAATATTTATTAAAATAAATTCAAATTTTATTCACTTTGAATAGAATGATTTTTTATTTGTTGAAAACATAACTCACGTCTTTCTTCCTTCTCCTCCTCCCTTTCATCTTTACATTGGCTAATGGTCATCACAAAAGTGGTTCCAGAGTCACAAGAGCTATTCAAATCTTTGTTGCATAGGTTGGATTTGCAAGTAAGAAGATGAAGGCAAGGATGTCTTTATAGTACATTATTATTGTCTAAACTTTTGGGCCATAAAACCCTTTTAAAGTTTCTTTTTGAATGCCAGATGAAACTTACAGTCATGGAAGAGAAAAAGAGAAAGCCGCAGCTTTGTAATTGACTCGAAAGTTTATGAAGGCTGCAACAGGGCTATGACTGACCAAGGTGTTGTTACCTCCATAAGTCAAGCCACAAATTTAGGAGCATTATCACTAAGAGCAATAGTTCTTACCTCTGGCTGCATGTTGGTGTCTCCTGGGGAGCTTTTAATAAGCACCAACACCCAGGTCCACCTCGGACCAGTTACATCAGAATTTCTGGGAGAGGGGCTCTCTTAGGAGAATTATTTAAAAGCTGGAAGAGTACTCTGAGGGGCAGGTAGAGAATGACATTCTTGCTCTAGATAAGTTCTCAGAATGTGGTTCCTTGACGAGTACCACATGCGCACCTCTAGGAACTTGGAGGCTCTTTACTCACCCTGAAATAGGATGACAGAGATACAAAACCCACAAAATGATGAGACCAATTTTCTTTTCCTTTTTTTGAGGAAGATTAGCCCTGAGCTAACATCCGTCGCCGATCCTCCTCTTTTTGCTGAGGAAGACCAGCCCTGAGCTAACATCTGTGCCCATCTTCCTCTACTTTATATGTGGGACACCTGCCACAGCATGGCCTGACAAGCAGTGCAAAGGGCCGCACTCAGGATCCGAACTGACGAACCCCAGGCCACTGAAGCAGAACATGCAAACTTAACCACTGTGCCACTGCATTGGCCTCTGATAAAACCAATTTTGGAAGAATTCAGGCCTCTAGATTTTCCTAAGATGCAGGTTCTTAAATAAGCTTTTTGTTTAATGTTTCATTTTGATTTAGAAATGACATCTTCGTTTCTGATTATTTAGCATGTATATAATCTGTCTAATCTGTACTTTAACAAGAAAGGCGTAAGCCTGCTTTTGTGTATTCCTCAGGTCCTTTCATGGGAGGCATAACAAACTATACTATAGTTTCTGGCCCACTTACTGCCAGGACTGTGGTTATCTGTATTCTTTTATTTTTACTTTCATTTCCCTCACTTGATTTAAGAAAATTCCAGTAAACATCTATTTCAAGGAAGTGTTTCTCCCACACACTCATTCAAGTCTAGATCTTTCCTAGGCTTGGTGAAATATTTATGGCTAGAAAGCCTCCAATGGTTTTGCTTTCCCATCCTAAAGGCAAGAATATTTTTTCTAATCCTTGAGGCTTGGGATTTTAAATGGTTTCCAGATAAACTGTATATGTCATTAAGATTTTTTCGCTGCTCACAGTAAACACATGCCTCACAATTTACTTTGATATCTACAGCCATGGGCAAAAAGAAAAAAAGTCCACATATTATTTTCGTATTCTTTTCCCACTTGGATATCCAAAGCTATCGTGTGAGCCTTTTAGCATCATGACACAGTAAACATCGGACGGAGATAGATGCTTCCATTGCCTTCATACAAAGTACTACAATGCAATATCTTATTAATCAGGAGTTTATGCCAATGTTGAAACAAAATCTTACTTCCCTTTGAGATAGCTCTGTTCATCTCTACCTGGAGGTTATGGGTTTTGTTTTGTTTTTTTAAATATCTTCATTTAGCTCATGCTTTATGTACTTTTTTGTCTTTCCATCCTGCACTCTCAACTGGGACAATAAGCATGTTCTCAAGTCACATGCAGTTGACAGTGGTGAAGGCATGTTTCCTGAAACCAGATTTTTGGCCACACCTCTTTTAGGAAGACCAAACAGCCTTGACACCCAAGCTAGTGTAAACAGGCTAAGAAATGGGTATTTTATAGAGGTTATCTGGGAAAGATTTGCTGAGATGTAAACTTTGGTTGGAGACCTGAATGATAGGAACACCAATGATCCTGAAGAAAAGCTTCCCAGCCTGAAAGAACAGCAAGTATAAAAGCCGTGGAAGTGAAGAACAAGCTTGGTGTGTTCAGGGAACAGAGAGGCCAACAGGTGCTGGAGTGGAGTGAGTGGTACTAGCACATGAAGTGGTAAAAAGAAGCAACAAAGATTTAAAGGAAAAAAAAACAGAACTCATAGCCCTTGTTAAAGAGTTTAGGTTTTATTCTAATCCCATCTGTTCATAGGAAGCCATTGGAAGGCTTTGAGGTGGGAAGGTGTGATCTGATTAGTACATTTTATAAATAATTTATGGCTGCTGCAAGAAAACAGATTGTAGAGGGCAAAACCAGGAGATGTGGTAGTTCAGACCAAAGGTGATAGTAGCTTGACCTATAAAGGCAGTGACAGAAGTAGTGATAAATTTGGATTTGTGATATAGCTTGAAGTTAGGCCTCACAGGACTGATTGAAAGATTGGAGATGGGAGATGAGAGGACGAGAAGACTCAAGGGTGCCTACCAAGGTCTGTGGGCTAAGCGAGAGTGTGAACAGAATGAGTCAATGAATAAGGGATATTGGGAGATGAACTGATTTGGGTTAAGATATCAAGGATTTTTATTTGGACATGTAAAGTTAGAGATTATATATCCAAGTTAAGATGTATTACTTAAAATGTTGGGACTGAAAGGGAAAATCTAGGGAATGAGTGAAGATAGATTCCCTGAGCTACTCCAAGAGTCAGGAGGGAAAGAGGAACCAGCTTCTCCTAGACTAAGGAGGAGTAACCAGTGAATGAGGAGGAACACTGTGTGAATGTAGTGTCACATAAGCCAAGGGAAGACAGTTTGTCAACAAGAAAGAAGTAATTCGCTGTATGATAGGCTTTTGAAAATTCAAGTAAGATTAGAGCTAAAAACTAACCATTGGATTGAACAGGAATGTCATTGGCGATAATGAGAAAGTTAGTTTCCTTGGAGTGGTGGTGATGAAGGCATGATTGCAGAGAACCAACGATAGAGTAGGCAAGGTGATGAGGGGGTAACTCTTTCCCAGATCATTGCTTCCTTGCATCTGTCACACTTTGGTCTCCCTGAAAGCAAAGTCTCAAACCCAGATGTGAGAGAAGCTAGTCTATTGGGAGATAATCCTGGAGGCAGAATCAGAGAAAACAAAAAGTGATACTGGAAAAATATAAAAGTCAATAAAGAGTGTGTTATTGAGTTTATTAATGCAATGGCCTCAGTCACACTGGTGACCTTCTGAGAAATGATGTAAATTGCACTTTAGAGTTGTATTATAGAAAGACAGTGTAGTACCAAGTAACTCTAAGCCACTACAAGCTTAGAGGCTTAAAACAGCACACATTTGTGTGTCAAATATCTGGGCATGGCTCAGCTGGATAGTCTGCTTTAGTTTCCAGGCTGCAGTTGAGGTGTTGGTTTCATCTAGAGGTTAGACTGGGGAAGGGTCTTCTTCCAAGCTCATTCAGATTCTTGGCAGATAAAAAATGAACATATATAAAGCTTTTACAACGGGATATGGCACATGACAACTACTAGAAACATGTTCACTATTATTTCTATGAAGCATTTCTTCTTCTCATTGGGAATGATTCAGGCAAGAGCAGATAATTGATGATGTAGGAGACAGAGGTTTAATTTCATGAAAAAGGATCTTGAGGAAGCAAAGAGTCATGGGAACCAGTGTACTAATGGAGATGTTGCCCTAAATAGGAGCAGAGAAAAGTTTATCCATTATAAAGGATGGAGGTCAAAGCATGTGGTATCACTGCTGGTAGTTTAGTACAGTTGGAGGGTGTTCTCTTCTGCTTCTATTTTGTCATTGAAATCAGATGCAAAATTATCTGCTAAGCGAGGAGGGTGGAGTAGAGCCTGTAGCGGAGGGTAGGTATAAAACAGAAGATGGACTAGATCAGCATTTTGAATTGTTCGCTTTAATCCACAAAAAGAAATATATATTTTTTTCCCTAAAGATTGACACCTAAGCTAACAACTGTTGCCAATCTCCTTTTCTTTTTTCATTGCTTTTTCTCCCCAAAGCCCCCCAGTACACAGTTGTGTATTTTTAGTTGTGGGTCCTTCTAGTTGTGGCATATGGGATGCCGCCTCAGCATGGCTTGATGAGCGGTGCCATGTCCGTGCCCAGGATCCGAAGCAGCAACACCCTGGGCCGCCGAAGCGGGGTGCACGAACTTAACCACTCGGCCACGGGGCCAGCCCCAAAAGAAATATTTTTAATGTTGTGAACTGCCTCAGAGTTCATACATGTAATCTGGAACAAAGTTTCACAAACAATACTTACTATTCCTATGTGTAATATGCACTGTTTCTGTTCATTGTCTTCTAATTCATTAATAATGCGAGTCAGCACTCATCAAATTAATTGGCTATGTCTCAACCAATTGGCAGTGTCTCACTTTTGGAAAAACTCTGACCTCAAGTAACAGGATAGAATTGTGGGTCAAGACTGAGAATCAGCATGGTTGAATATTTTTTCTTGAGTCATGTTCCAGAGCTCAAGTAAAAGTCACGAAATAGGTGGTAAATGGGGTTTATGCAGTGATAGGGTTTTGCCAAGTGATTACAAAGGAGAAGAGAAGGGAAAGCAAGTTGAGTTATGGGGAAATAGACTATAGCAATGAATAAATAAATTTAAGCTGAGAAAGAAAGAAAATGATGAGATCATTGAGATGATGAAAAAGTGGTAAGATTTTACAAGAGACTGAAAATTGCCAAAAATATTATTGGAAGCTTTCCCAAAGGAACTCAGGCAAAAAAAAAAAAAAAAAAAAGCCAAAGGGAACTTCCTAAGGAATTGAGTTTCAGGTGCATATCCAGAAAAATGCTACAAATCAAAGTGTCAGAAGAGTCCCCAGTTCGAGACAGAGACTTGTGTCTTGTCCATTAAAGACACGTTATGAGGGCTGCTTACCAGCTTCATGTGTGTGTGGAGCTAACACCAAATGCCTCTCTCGACACACGGGCCCACACCCCACAACATTTGGAATGTGATGTCTTCGACTAGGAGAACATTTGGAAATCAATGTTTCACTAATACTGAATTATCATTTCACCCATATTTAATTAACATAGAATCAGAGAAAATTATAACCAAGTAACTATGTATGTAATCTTGTCTAACTCCTCATTCTATTAAAGAAATGTATACCAAAGAAGGAGTTATTTGATTCATGTAAAGAAGCAGAGCTGAGCTCTGAGAAGATAGAGATAAAAATGCAGAATTTTAGACTCTAGTCCCTTCTCTTAAAAAATTTTTATGGAGATAAATTAATCTGTTAATCAAAACCAAAATGGTTGAAACCAGTAGTGTTGTTTTTTTCTTTCCTGCCTAAACCTAAAATGTACTGGCAGGGTTTAACTTGTCATTATTCTTAGAAGAAATAGCACACTCAATTATAATCATAGGAACAAAACTGTATCTGCAAGTTAAATTCTGTTCTAGTTTCTAAGAAATTACCCAAATTCTTTTATTGTCCTAGAACTTATTTCCTGAAGACTTACGAGCAATCAATGAACCATATAGAGAGTTTTAGAAGTACTTCTATTATGTAGAAGTTTTTTAAAAATAGTATTAACTCTCACAAGATTCTATATGTGTTATGAAAAAAGAGGAATTAAATTAACTGATGTTTATATGAAAACTTTGTGTGAGATAAAGGAAACATCAACATTAGAAAATGACTGCTGTTTTTTTCATTGAAAAAAAAGTTCAGGCTCCAGACCAGACCACAGCATTATACAACGTTTAAAAACTAGTGCAGACCCAGCACAGTCTTCAGTGTGAAAAGATTAACTTTGTGTCTATGGCAAGAGAAATAGGGAGCAGCCTGGCATGCTACAAAATGAGCAATTTACTTGGTTCACTGGTGGCACTCATGTAAATATTGTTGGATATATTTCATTTGGTGTTTCTAGTAAATTGATTACTTTTTCTTAGTCTAGACAGAATATGAAAATTTATTGATGACAAACTGTGTTAAAGTAAAATTTTAAACCAAAAGCATATGAGTGCACTCAATTATATTAACATGAGATGTTAAGTGTTTTTTTTTTTGCTTTCAATTCAATCATTTACTGTGAATATATTAGGTTCATTTTAGGCTTGACACAGTAAGGCTAAGGTTTTTCTTCATGGGTCTGTAAATCTCCAAAAAACCTAAAACCTATGAGCTTTTTCTTGCTCTTTATTTCATTTTGTTAATTTCTCCCTGATTTTATAAATAATAAATGTTCGTTATAAAATAGAAACACAGAAACATATAATGAAGAAATATTTCTGTCATCAGAGATTACCACTCAATATTTTAGAATATTACAGACAGTCTTATATTTATATGAATTGGAGATTACACAGATCTGGAGAATTATCCTACTTTTTCACTAACACTATATTTTATGCCTTTTCTTATTTAAGTAAAGAGTCTTCAAAATAAATTGATTGCATGATATTCCATTATCATCATCATGATAATAACAATAGCTACCATTTATTGATATATTGATGAGCCAAGCACTAAGCTAAGATCTTTATGTGCATTATCTCATTTATTCCTATTTTGTTCCCATTTTATATATAAGAAATGTGAGGCTTCTGTGACTTACCAAGGTTACTCAGTTAGTGAGAACAAAGCAGCAATTCAGATTCATATCTTTCTGATTACCAAGTCAGTGCACATCATTATTATATTCATTAGCCTCTATCGCAGTACATTTTATCACAACAATGTATTATAAATAATTTACTTTCCTGTCTTGGGACACTTAGTTTATTTTCAATCATCCATATATTTAATGCCCCTGAGATAAACATCCTTACATGTATATGAAATCTTTGTACCATTACCTTACTTCTTTAGGATCAATTCCTTTTACCTGAATTACCTGGTAATTTGACATCAAAGCTCTGTATGTCGACCCCCCTCCCTTTCAATTCTGTCTTTCTGAACTTCTCATTCCCTAAAGTTTCCCCTCAGGTTCTTGGTTCCTAGAAACTCTCCTACTGGCCCTCTTCCCATGGGAATACACCTTGAAGTGAAAAAATCTTGACCCTTCCCCCATGTCACTTCCCTGTTTCATGGGCCCCTGTGAAGCTCCCAGCCATATTAGTCACCCTACGGGCACTGCCTGTCACCCTTCCTGAGATGGCTTCCACACAACAGCGTAGTGCAGCCAAATAGCTGCCACCTTATAGACAGAGTCACCTCTGGCACCTGGTGTTGACTTTCCAGGTCTTATTTGTCTCTGAAGATTTGACAATTCTGATTTGTTTTTGGAACATATACAATATAATTTGGATACATCTTATTAACTGGTAGCATTTATGTGGCAAAACTAGTTAACTTTTGTTGAATGTTTACTAGGGGTTCCTGTCCTGTGATCCCACCTAAAGGTTATGCTTCCATTTCAGCTCCATGTGGTGATTAGGAACCATGGAGTACAGATCACATTCTGAAATGATTAATTCACCAAAGGTGTGGAATTTTCCTAATCAATGTGTTTCAACTGCTGGTACATTTCTAGCATTTTGCTTAATGTATCTTATATGAAGAAGCAAACTTAAAATACTCAAGTTTCATAAATCTCCAAATAATCACATAAACCCAATTACTAAATCCCTATCAGTGGTTCTCAAACTTAAGAATATGTAAAAGTGACCTAAGAAATTTATTGAAAGTGAAGATTCCTGTACTTCCTCCGTCATCCTTATGGTTCTGATTCAATAGGGGATCTTTATTTTAACAAACATGGGTGATTCTGATGCAGACGATCTGTGAACCACACTAAAAAATAGTGCAAGCGAATATCAGCAAGTTCACCCTAATATTTGTCAATTGCAAAAGAAACAGTACTCTGCTCCATCCTCTTTCCTGCATCCTAACATAACTAAAGAAAAGAGGCAACTAGCAGGAACTCCACAGTTTTAACCTGTTAGCTATGGCCAGATTTTCTGTAAGGACTCGAGCGTACAGTCACAAAGGAGCCAAGGAATGGCATAAAACAGCCCCTGACCTTCCCCTTGCACCAACTATTACTACATACAGAGGGCCTCCAGTGAGATCCTTCTCTATAGTCTCAAATATATCTAGAATTTAGAACATACTAAAAGGGTTTAAAAGGAAGGAATATGCCCAGAAGCCATACCATAGCAAAATTCCTCTATCAAATAAGATGTGGGGTTTTTTAAATAAAATAAGATCAAAGGGCTCTGCTAACCCCACTAACTGGATATCAAAGCACTAGTTTCCTTTTTATTTCCTGCTTTTTTAAGACTATGTTGTTTCATTTTACATGAAGACTCTATGTTGCATGTTTAATTGAAAATGCAGCTGAGAGATGCATTTATTTGCTTAATTAAACAAAAGTTAAGCAAAAGTGATTTAAGTTGCACCTTAGCTTGGTGGAGTAAAGGACAGGGGGAAGGAAGGTTGAGAGAGAGGATCTTGCTGGGAAGGAAGACCCAGAATCTCATATTTTAGGATTTCAGTCTGAGGACTGAAACCCAGCCCTAGGGGAGAGGAAGTAATCGAGGAAAGCAGACAAATTATCCAAAAATAAACAAACAAACAAAAAAAATAGAAGCATAGCTGTCTTGCTATTTCCTAAGCCTTGCCTGCCGTTAGCTGGATAGCTCAGTTCCTCCCAAGTCTGTCAGAGAACAGGGCAGGGCTGCAAATCGTATGTGTTACCTTCCAGATGACACTATCAGCTCACCGTACAATATAGTCGTTGCCTCCGAGGCTCACAGTGGCACATTTCTTTTCCTTTCCTTCGGTCTTTATTTGAAGGTTTTCTTCTCTCTCACGGCACACCCGAGCACCATAGTATCCTGTTACAGAATGTTCTCCTAGTGTAATTCAGAGGAAGCTCTTAGATCTGCATCACTTTCCTTGCCTTCTGATTTCTCAAGATACTTCTTAACTCAAGGCCTGATTTTCAGCAGTTTAAAAATAGTTAATTTGGCTTTGGCAAATCCTTGAGAATAATTTCTTGAATTCTAAAAACATAAGTGGCTCTTAGATGCTTTTTCTTGGAGGGTTAGTGAGTAGGCTTTTAGCAAAAATTATTTTCACTACAGTTTTGGTGCATGTTGATAATGAGGTAAGGGTCAAATAGGATTTTCACATTGGTCAATGAGTTTCACATTGAGGAAAAAACAGTTCTTTAGGCAAAGCTACAGTTTTATCTCCATCAGATAACTAATAAGTATGTGAATTCATTCATCCATTCACATAAAAAATATCTTGACCCACAACTAGAAGGACCTGCAACTAGGATATACAACTGTGTACAGGGGAGGTTTGGGGAGATAAAGCAGAAAAAGAAATACATATTGAGAGTCTACTGTTCTACGTGGTAGGCATACAGTGGTGAAGTAGATGGACAAGATCCTCTGGGGGTTATATTTCAGTGTGGCACAGCTAGTTACAAGAAGGTCATGCAATTATTGGAGGTAGAAAGGAGTTAGCTAACCTGAACCACAATATCTAGACAGGATCTGCCACTTTCACCAACCCAAGGGAGAAGTAGTAGGGATTCCAAAAGCTCCCCACCTCACTTTCTTGCACTAATTTGTGAATGCAAATGTTTGATGTTCCAGGCATTCAATATCTAAATGTTGAAAAAAAAATTCAATGAAAAAATCTAACATACATTCTATCTATAATGGAAAAATTATGTCAAGTGAAGGTAACGTAATACACTAGGAATCAAATAACTTAATTTGTAATCTTTCCCTTTTTTCTCTTTGTGACCTGGGCAATACAATTTGACTCATAAAAATGTGTTGATGGTCAAAGTTTTATGGGCATACAAGTGTGAACACCTTTCTTTGTCCTCAACAAACTTCTCACATGAGAGAAAAATACACACAAACACATGCATGCCTTATCACGCACATACACAAACATACACATAAACCTATAATTTTACAGCAATGGGCTCAAGACACACAAATGTCTATGGTTAGAGGAGTGTTTGAACCAGATCTTCAAAAAAGTCACATTTTCACAAAAGAAGTAGGCAAGAAGTGAGTAAAAACATTGCAAATGGAGGCCTCATCATGAGCAAGGCACAGATAGAGAAAGTATGTGTGGGCACAGGGAGACAGGTATTTGAATGTGATTTTGCATTTCAAATTTATCCCCTAAAACCATAGAAGGCCCTTAGGCAGGAGAATGCCATGATCCTATCTGTTCTTTGATGGCAGTTGGAAGGAAGGAACAGGGGAGAGAATGGAGGCACAAACACCATTGGACCTGAGTGAGGCTGAGGGTTTGAACTGGGGTACTGGTAGGAGAAACATATGAAGAGAGGTGTGGAGGACAGTAGCGGTAGGGAACTCCTCATGCTCATGAACACTTGGCTCAAGAGTAGTGGAAGCACAGTAATTTCACTCACCAGAACAGTACAGTTCTTCTGTATTATCTGGAATTTTTAAATAGATATTGAATACTTACCACGTGCCAGGTACGAGGTGACATGTTTTGTAGGCATTAGACCATTCCATACTTAAAACTACAGTGTCATGACCTGTACCAGAGTGTGTGGGCAGGGAGAGTAGCTGATTCATCTTGTACCTTCTCATACCAGCACAGTCTATTAGGAAAGCCTTACATGGTTGTACTTAGAAGGCATGAAATGACTGTATGCAAAAGAATTAGTGAATGAATGAAACTGTATTTAAATTCTCAGAAATCTTGGCAGTTTTGGGCAACAAATAGGATGTGCTGTGCAAACAAGGGAATGGAGTTGAGGAGTCTCAATCTCAAGCCTAATTAATTAGAAGGAGGGCACTATTTATATGGAAAACCCAGGAGAACCTGATGTGCTGTGGTAACATACTGTTTGTCTTTTTGCAATAGTGAGTTTAAAGTACTAGAAGGATAACAGGGTCTTGCAGAAAAGCTGAACTAGAGCTGTAGATCCACAAAGATATCATGTAACCTCTTGGAGCTTCATTTGTTCAAGGAGGTTGAAAATATGATGGCTCTAGACACACAGAAGAAAAAACATTGTATTCTTAGTACATTACTACCTAAGAGATTGACTAGGGTGAAGTCTGGCGTCAAGACTTCAATGTGGAGCCCAGGAAAAGGCTAGAGATAGAGACTAAAGGGAAAGTCTGTAGTCAAAGTCAGATTTTGCACAACAGAATGAAGAAGCAAAATAAAAACCAGTCTTGAGACAGGCGATCAAAACAAAAAAAGAAAAAGCAGAAAATGATTATGGGGAATCTCCAAATACAGATTTCTGTTGCCTTCCTCTTTTCAAAGAAGCATCGTCTATTAAGGGAAATCCCTAAGATTTTGCCTCCTTGAGAAGGAATCTCATCTGCTTTTCATTTAAGTCTCAAGATTCATCACACTGATTTGTGGGCTATGGATAAAATAGAGTTTCCCAGATACCAAGAATGAGAGACCTGCAAACTATTATGAACCATTAAGTTCCCAAAGGTCATCACAGGTGAAATACTGGTCGGGCTTCTGGGAAAGATAAACGGGAATGTTATGGCAAGACGTCAGCTGTAAAGCAGAGTGGAGACTGAAGCTATGGTTATTCCCAACTAAGGCATTCTCTTCTCATGTTAATAATAGCAGCTAATATATACTCAATGCTAACTCTGTGCTAGTTCTTTTCATGAATTAACCCTTTTGGCTCTGACAGCAAGACTATGAAGTGGACTCCTATAACCCCCTCAATACAGGTCATATAATTGAGGAAAGTAAACTTGAAGTTTAAATGACTTCTCAAACCCCACAGCTAGTAAGGGTGGAGCTGGGTTTATCATCAAAGCACTCTCTCTGGAGACTTTGCACTTAGGGTTACCATGGCAACTGCCAAAGAACCTTAAGCTCCCAGGCAAGCAATTGCTTGCCTCTGAGGCAAGGAATCTCTCTAGCAAGACAGCTAGGAGAGAACCTAAGGAAGGGCTTGACAGCAGGAATCTTAAACATACTTAATTTTCATAGGGCTTTAGAATTAGCGTCCATTTTAAGAAGCGGATGTTCTGCTTTCCACCCAATTTGAACCAAGTAGTTTCATAATATTTCCAAATTAGTCAATCCTTTGAAGATGCTTCAGCAATCTCAGCAATATATGTTCTGAACCACTGGATATATAAGACTCAGTCATCAGGTAATCATTATGAAGAGACATATTCTCAATTGACAAACATTCTAAAGTAAAAAAATAAAACAAAAAAGAAACAAAAAAGCAAAAACCTTTTAATTATCCTATTTTCTTAATTGATTTTCATTAATATGAAATGGGTTGCACATCTGACTTATTTTAAATCATTTCGTATTAATAGGAGTGCCTTTCAGGTGGACCACTCTGTATGACTTGCATGCTTAAAAACCATTTTTTATTCTAATGTCTTACAGCCACCCTAGGAAAGGAGTTCTATTGTCACCCATCCCCCCACCCCCATTTTATGATGAAAAACAAAAACAGAAGCAGAGAAATTATGCAGTTTAACCAATATCCCATAGCATCACAGTCTTCGAATAGTCAAGGTACATAAATGTGGTTATAACAATGGACCAGTGATCTTTCCAAAGCAGACTCTAAAATTCTAAAAGATGTAGAACAGGATTCTAAAAAAGAGGCTCACTTCTCTAAGACAAATACAATCTCATAAGCTCATATCTGACATATGATCAACAAACTCACACTAAATTTTTAAAACTACTTGATTTGCTTTATCATAACTAGTAATATATAAGAATTTTGTACATAATTTATTAAAATAACTGAGAAATAGGATCTTTGAACATTAATGAAACAACTGAAAAAATAGATTATTGAATAATTACCCAATGTTAATCCTTAAGAATAATTGTTATAAGTCAACCTTGTGAATTCAAGATAGGCACATTATTAACAATCATAAATATTAGAAATACATTTGAAATGTCCATATGGTTAATATACACAGAAAATTCATTGACTGAAATCAGCTGTGAAACCTAGCCTGGAATTTGGTTGGCTATTAAGTTTCATTTTGTCTCATTATTTCAAAATTTAAATAGTTTGGCCCATTTCTACATTTGTTAAAAACTGTAATTTTAAAATATTAAAAAAACTTTACAAACACGTAGATATGACTAGCCATTTCATCTAAAAATTTATAAAACAGTTATTCCTAGAGAGCTTTCATGATCTGTATTTCAAAAACCATCACTATTTTGTACTTATAAACCATATCCTTGCATCATATCTTTGCATATATCATATCCAGATATGAACTGTAAATATGCTATTATATACTAAATCCCATATCCCACTTTTAATTACACTATTGCTTTTGTTAACATAGACTGTTGCCTCTAATAAAAGCATGACATATTTTTACAGTTTCAATGGCAAAATTAAAGGTTCTTTGTTGAGGAGATAACAAGGCAATAACCAAGATATTTGAAACAATAACGTTAACACTGCATTGATTTTAAGAAAAACAAACATAAAATGGAAACAGAATAACTCACTTTATAAGAGAGGAGAGACAGCTTTTTAAGATATTTAGATTCTCCAACCCAAATAGGAGTTTTAAAAATAGAGAGAAGAGAAAGAGAGAGATGAAAGACCAAAACCTTGAAGGTGTAAAAATACATTCTGAAAGCATTTTTTAAACTTAAAGTTCACTGACAAGGTAGGTAACAGGAAATGTGGATTCAGCGCAGGATTTTACACAGAACAAAACCTAGAAACTAAAGTCCACCAAAATGGAATTGTAATAACAGTCAGTGCCTGGTTGGACTCTCTCTTTGTGTTATGAAGAAAGGTCATGTTATAAGAATAAAACAATAACAATGCAATATACACACTTTATAATGTTTAGGGGAACAATAGTTTTCAAGCACCATACAAACAATTAATTAATTAGCTAACTGAAGATAATGTTAAAACAATGTCTCTACAATTTGCTATCAGGTTATACTTCAAGTAATCTATGATATAGACTTGAATTAATTACACTTTATTGCACTGTAAATTGGCTGTTGTCATTATACCCAAATGTAAACAATAATGCAGACTTCCTTAATTTTTCTTTCTGTAGGTCCTCTTGGGTGGAAGGCAAGTAATTAAAAACTATGGAAAAATTGTGAAATTTGTGTACTTATTTACAGTATCTCTCTGTAAATGTGCATTTGGCTAAGGAGATCCCATCAAAATAATGGGGGAAAAGTCCCAAACAAAGCATCTTCTATTTTTAAAAACTGAGAACTAAAAAAAAAAAAGAGATGAAAAAGCCACTGGCTTTTATAGACTTAAAAGAAAACAATCATCTTGTTGTGCATGCTGCTGCTAGTGTCCTAAATTTGGGTTCCAAATGATCCAAAAATTCAAGCCCGTCTTCATCTTGTTGTTCACTGCAACAACCTACGGAACCGGCCATCGATCCTTTTCCTTCGTAGTTATACGTAAGGACGTAGTCTTGAGCATGGTTATGATTGTCGTCCTGGTTACACAGCTGCACCTTCTGCCAAAGAGAAAAACACAACACATTTTATTATTATTATTTTAAACACCAAAACTTACTAACATAAAAATAATTGCTTTGATTTACCTTTCATTGTTTAATTTTTAGTCAGTGTCTGTCCTCTAATGGATTCCTACATATAAAAAATGCACACGATTGGTCTCTCTCATAAATCACACTATAAATTCACTATATAGCATGTTTCTAAAAGTCACACATGTGGCAGTAAGTTTACAAGTGTTCATTTTAAGTAATCATTACTCTGCTTTTCAAAACTATGGCTAACGTGAAATGCATCCATTAAACTGAACCCAAGTTGACGTGGGCTCAGATCTTTCTAGAAAGGTATAGTGACTGTGCAGGCTGGAATTGCCTTGTACCACACTTTTGGCTTCTAAGGTATGACTTGTCAGATGGGAACAATTAACACAAAGTCATGAGAAAAATAATTTAAATATCATTACACACTATTTCAGCAAGAATTAAAAACCAAACAAAATATGAGAAAAAGTAAATATCCACTTAACATCTGAACATATCTAAATTAAAATGAAGGAAAAACAACTTTCTAATTAGTAGATTAATAATTAATTGAAAATAAAGGTCAGGCCACTAAATTGTAATCATTTAGAAAGTTGAAAAGAAACCCAAACAGATTAGTAGGACACTTAGGGAAACTCACTTCACCAAGATGGGACTGAGTGAAATTACGCCACTCTGTGTAAGCGTATTGGCAGTTGTCCACCTCCACGTGTCCTCCCCTGCAGGAATCCAGGGTGCGCTGCCCACCTCCCCGGTCCAATTCCAAGGTCTGGTGTCCTTTCACCAGTTCAATGTTCTCCTGCCTTCCAGTTTTCACTCCTGATCCCATGGTGCCACAAATTCCCTGAGCCGAACTGCCCACGGTATGTGTTGTAAAGCCATTTGTGGAATACTGAAATGAAACAGTTTGCATTGGGGAAATACAGAAGGCAACCAAAAAATAAGAAAAGAACAAACAATGCAGGCAAGGCAGTGAATTTTTGTGCTAGAAAGTAAGCTTTCTGAGGGCAGGAACTAAATCTGCCTTGGCAATTCTGAGTGCCTAACTACAGTAACCCCAGTACTACATGTAGAGTCTAATACAAGGAGCAAATTGCAGATGTTAAGTGGCCTCTACCTTGAGACAAATCAGAAAGCTAAATGGATATTCCCTCTCCAAAACCTTCTCAGAATACTGTGCAACTTTTTTCATTTGTTAAATCCGTCCAGCATCTCACTCCTCACAATCAGGATTACAAAACTATTGTCTTACATGTATTTACCCTGCTTAGTTTGAATTCATTCCCTTCACCTGACTAGGGCAGAGACAGAAATAACGATCAGTGTTTATAGTCAGTGTCTCATCTACTTGCCCTTCAACTAAAACAAAAATAATAGAAATAAAGTTCTCACAAAAATCTTAGCTGCAACAACAAATCCCTGTGATCTAAAAAAATAAAAATAAATCAGGCAGGGAAAATACTAATGACAAATCTTTGGCTACTCATTGTTTATACTGTGTTTTTGTATAACTCTAAGTTTTATTTTTTCCAATACCTTCGTAGATGCCAACATCCTTTTGTTCTCTAAATCTTTCCTTCCCTAATCATTAATTATGCTTTTTATAGGAAATTCACTTGTTCCTCGTCCACACACTGAGCTAGAAATCAAAGATGGAGCAATGTAGTCACTTGCTAGCACTCCTGTTTCTTGTACTTGGCCTCAGCCTTCTTTCTAACCCTTATTAGAGCCAGAAAGAACTCCATTAAAGTTCTTCCCATGCTGATCAAAGCTTGTAGTCATTTTATTGCTGTTGCCAGAAAAACATTAAAACACTTATGCTGATGATCTGTAAGTAATCAAATGAAACATTTTTACAGAACCAACAGCAGTTTCAATACATAAAAAAGACTGAGCCTAAAGTTAAAGCCATGAAACATTTGAAGTAGAAAATAAGAATGACACGTTGAAGGCTTTTTACTATTATCACTGCATGGCCAAATTGAAATGCTATGTATCACCGTGGGAACCAATGTCATTTTATCTGTTCCATGGGACCAATGACATTTTATATATTGGAAGTTACCTGATCTCAAAAGAACTTTGCTCAGAAAAGGTAATTCTAGTTGGTTAGGTCAATTGATCCTTTGTATTTATTTTAAGAAGACAAACTACTTACCACTTTGTCGTCCCCAGGAGCTTCCGTGTTTGACACAATGAGGTTCTGTTGGGCTAAATCATCAGGAAATACTTTTGGTTGCTTGGTTGCCCTAGAAGCCCCACAGACTAAGGTAAATAGGATACCTGGAAGATGCGACAAATAACTTCAGTTTATCATAGAACAATGTCAAGTTATGAATTTATGTTAACAAATACAGGACGACTTTCCAGAATACATAAATATGATTGCTTGTGTCAAAGTAGCATACAAAAGTCTGCCCTCCAGCTAGGCCACAAAGACATGCTATATGCTGTATTTCTAAATTGAATTTTATGTCTATGCTGAGACAACACTAGAACTACACATAAACGCACTTTCAATACAGAAATTAAGTTTGTGTGTTAAATAGAAATGCAGCTATATACCAATGAACAGCTATAGAAAACAGCGTTGATTCTAAGAATGTGTCTTGAAAGTTATTTTAAAGGCTATTATTTGAATTCATGAAAGGACTTACAAAATAGCAATGCTATGCCCAACAATATCGCAAGAATGGCCCATGTTCCAAGTTTTACTTCTCCGTTGCCAGTCCTTGGACTTACGCGAGAGGTGCAGTCATTTTCGATAATACAGTCACATAAAATAACGGTTAATGGAGTAATATGTGACTGGCCAAGTCTATCTGCAACTCTGATAGGTACTGTGTATGTTCCAAATGGAAGGTCATTCTGATAGGAAAGGCGTGTTGCTGTATCTGAAAGAAAATAAAACCAAAAGTTATAGAATGTCATTGATTTCTCCTGAGCATAAATAACTAGTGATAGGATGTGTTAGTGTCTTCCAATAGATTCCGACTCCTAGCAACCCTGTGTACAGCAGAGCCGAACCCTGCTGGGTTTTTCTGAGCCATCCTCTCATCTTCTGGTGCCATTTCAGACAATGCTCCACTGCTATGCATAGGGTTTTCATGGCAAATTTTTTCAGAAGTGGGTGACCAGGTCCTTCTACCTTCTTCCTAGTTTGTCTTAGTCTGGAAGCTCCCTTGAAACCTGTCCCCCACGGGTGACCCTGCTGGTATTTGAAATACCGGTGGCATAGCTTTCAGCATCACAGCAACACACAGTGGTCACAATATGACAGACGGGTGGTGTGATTCCCCGAGCTGGAAATGAACCCAGCCCTCGGCTGAATCTTAACCATTGGACCACCAGGGCTGGCTGCAGTGATGGGATATTCATTATATCTTTCTACAAATGGATATCCCTCATGGGGTGGCACAACTGCCACGAGGTTGTAAATGTGAATGCACTGAGTAGTTCTAATTGACAGTCACTGCAAATATACTGCATATAAAAGTTTGTCTATGTTGCCTCTTATAGAAAGGTCTTTTGGCTTTTGTAATAATATATTTCATCTGTCCATAAATGAATCCTTCCAATCAAAAGTAATAAACTGGTTAAGAGATTGGTTTTTATCACATCTTTAAAATTTTTCATATAACTAGTCAATACATATTTTCTTTTATACATGATTCATCAGAGAGTAACAGTCTGAAGTTCTGGATGTTTCTCCTTACTTTGGTTTCATATATTGTGCCAAACAAGCATAAATAGTTCTGACTTATTGTCAGAGACTGATTTCTGACAACTTAGAACATTGCTAACCTTGAATGTGTTAGTAGGCATGAATCAAGCTGCTGGAACTTCATCCCATTGTCCCACAGGACACTGGGACCACTTGTGTATTTTTTCATTTTTATGGATTTTTTTTAGGTCAAGGGTAGAAAATATCCAGGCCAAAATCCAACAAAGTCTTGGGTACAGAGCCAAAGATAGGCACTACTTCGAATGCAGATCTCACACGCCCATGCCCAGGAATAATCCTTCTCCACCTAACTGGCCCAGTGTGATGTTTTCATTTATTTTTATGGTGTTTGCAGTTCTAAATATAAATCTGAATGTTTGAGTAAAGAAATCATTGAGGGGCAGGCCCTGTGGCCCAGTGGTTAAGTTCGTGGCGCACTCTGCTTTGGCAGCCCAGAGTTTTGCCAGTTCGACTCCCAGATACGGACACAGCACCGCTCATGAAGCCATGCTGAGGCGGCATCCCACGTGCCACAACTAGAAGGACCCACAACTGAAAAAAAAAAAAATACACAACTATGTACCGGGGGACTTTGAGAGGAAAGGGAAAAAAATAAAATCTTAAAAAGAAAAAAAGAAATCATTGAATTAAGTCAATTTTAAAAGAAAGCATTGTTAACCTCGTAAGTCTATGTATAAAAATAACAACAAGGGGCTGGCCCAGTGGTGTAGTGGTTAAGTTTGCACACTCTGCTTTGGTGGCCTGGGGTTCGCAGGTTCTGATCCCAGGCGCAGACCTAGCATGGCTCATCTAGCCACGCTGTGGCAGCATCCCACATAAAATAGAGACATACTGGCACAGATGTTAGCTCAGCGACAATCTTGCTCAAGCAAAAAGAGGAAGAATGGCAACAGATGTTAGCTCAGGGCCATTCTTCCTCACCAAAAAAAAAGAAAGAAAGAAAGAACAATATGACTAATAAAACCAAAATTTGTGATTCATAATGTGCCATGGTCTATTTTATTCACTATCTCATTTACTCCCTCAAATCATCCCATTTTACACCAGTAAACTGATGCTCAAAGAGAATAAATAGCACAGTCAGATTTACATAACTAATAAACAGCAGAGCTGGCACTTATCATCAAGCCTATCTGATTTCAAGGCCTAACTTCATGTTTCCCAGGCTTTTGAGTTATTTCATACAGCAAATCCTTAAAATAACAAAGTTTTAACCCACATAACCCTGCCAACATTTCATTTTGCTAAATATTAAAAATTTTTTAAATTATTAAATATTAATATTATTTATTTTATTTTTAAAAATTAGCACCTCCTTCAACACTATTTTCAAAAATATTATAACACTAAATAAGTAGAAAGTACAAAATCTAAATATAAGGTTAATTCTTCCCAAGAAAGGACAGTTGATAACCTCACACACACACACACACACACACACACATCCCGGAATATTGTCGTTAAAAAAATTGAAAATTTTGTCAGTTCACAAAGCAGCATTCAGGACATAGTGCCTTAAAATCCATCATAGCTTCCATACGGTCTTTTCTTCCCCCATTCTGTTCTCCCTTTCCCTTCTCTCACAACCTTTCTTTTTAAATTGAGGAATATTCATTGGAAGCATGAGGATGAAAACCCTTCAAGGACATTTTAAAGGCAAGCCCCATCAGTTTACAGTGGCTCTTGAGTCACAAAACCTGGAGTGACATGACATCATGCCCACAGGTAGTGTAGTCAGGAGGCGAAGAATGTGCTGAGGAGTTAGGAGCTGATGTAGGAGGGATGCAATGGGGATACGAAGAGAGGTCCCCTTCACTTTTGCTATTCTTGTCACCATAGATCCTGTCATAGTTAAGTCAGAAGTACGGACTAGGAACCAAATTGGGGGAGAATCCTGAGTAGAAAACAATAGACAAGAAAAGGTCAGAGATCAATGCAGCGCGGAGAGGAGGGAGAGCACAGCGGACACTGTGATGTACACACAGATCCCCGACAATTGAGGACTTACTGTCCCAGCTGCTTGGGGTCTGTCAGCATCTTCAGTGACTGTGCCTTCCTGCAAAAGTGCCCCTCGGGGTACTCCAATCCACTGACTGAGCAATGAGTGAGGAGAGAGACTCAACTTGGGGCCACTCTGAAGGGCCACTCAGCTCAGACTCCCCATGGGCTTAGCCAAGGCTGTTCTTGGCCTGAGCTGCCACTTGGCTTCTCTTTTTGCCCAGTCCCCCTTCCCTTCCTTTCACAGCTATTGAAGTCAAGCAAACCCCTTAATCAACATTCCACCTGAGAAACTGTCTCAAGAGTCTGCTTCCTGGGGAACAGACCAGCAAAAGATGGAGATTCCCTGATGAACTAGGAAACCATTAGCATGTAAAGAATCTATGTAGGTGGGAGGTACTCAAGTCAGGAAGTGATTATATTAGACCTAGTCTAAGGATGTGTGTGTGTGTGTTTGGAGTGGGAATGAGAATTCACACAACACCTAAGGGAATCCTGGCACAGGACTGATCAGAGATAAGCCCTAGAAAGGCTCATTTCCCACCACAGCAAAACTGAGACACTTTCCTTCTTTCATTGCTCATTCCCAAAGTGAATTATTCTTCTATTTCATCAAGAAAAAATATTTTAGATACACTGATGCTGAAAAGGACATAACAATGTTTAGAAATACATACCATTAATTCCTGTCAGTATCCATCTTCTCTGTACGTCTGAATCAGAAGTACTCTCCAAAGTGAAGTGAAAGGGTGGGCCGTTTATTGGTTCATCAGGATCAACGGCAACAATCTCCGCAGACGACGTGACAGGTTTGCAGATTATCACTTGCTGTTTAGGTATGGAGGGACCATTGTCGTTCACATCTTCTAGTATAATCCCCAGTGTCCCAGTACATGATCTCCCATCTAGAAAATTGGATATAAAAATACAATTTTTTAATGTTTTGAGTTTTCAATAGGAAATTATAGATTAAAAAATTTAATAATTTATTAGGCACTCGAAAGATATAAATGACAGTGAGAAGCACGGTCACAGGCTATGTTCTTAGAGAATGTTAAAAGAAAAAGATTATCACTGTCAAATGGGTTGTACAGACAATAACTGTTATTTAAATTTGTCATTCAATCACTAGGTGCAATGACATGGAAATTTTTATGGAGAGGAGTTTTGACTGATTTTTAAAAGGAGAAAGGAAGACAGTACAAACAAGGGCATTTTTGGTATATTTAAAAGTAGGAGGAAACTCAAGGAGGTGGGAAGCAGAGTATGCATGCCCGTGTTCTGGCAATAATGAAGGGGAAGGCAGCTTGGTGGGAACTGACACCGGAGAGAAGAGCCAAGGGTTCTTGAAAGTCAACCTCGGGAGGTTGGAGTTGAATATACTTAGAGAAAGTACTTAAGGTTTGAGGGCAGGGAAATTGAAAGGTAGAAGATATGCATTTGGAAGGTTAGAACAAAAATAGTATGTGGAAATGTTTGAAAGGTGAAAGACTCCAGAAGTGGAAAATCACTTGCAAACCAAAATAATCACTCTGGGTGTAGCCTTTTGAACTCATCTATCTATATATTGAATACTAACTTACTGAAGAACTAGTTTGTACAGGACACTCTACTGGAAAATCTGGGGGATTCAAAGATGAGGTGGTCATGGGTTCAGGTCACAAATTAGTGATACAGTTGTGAAGTCTGAAGCTGAATGCAAATTCAGGACTTCTATCTCTAAATCATTAAACTTTCTGCTTAATAAAGAGGACTTGGACATCAGCGATGGAAAAAAGGGTGAAAAAAATCTGTGCCACCCACTGCCTAGCGCTATGTCTTATATGAAACTGCCATCCTAAGAAAGCTGGAAGACCAGGCACAGCCACAGTCACAACCTCGACCAAGGCAACAGGACCTGTGATATTTCCAGTGCAATCATGGGTCAGGAGCCATAGCCCACCAAGTTAAGAACCAGATCTGAAACGTGGGCCACAGAAAAGGACAAGTTGGTGGCACAAGACTGCTAGGCGGTAAGGCGGGAGAGAGGAAAAAGCCAAAGCAGATCAAACACCTCCCATTTAATATAAGCTTGCAAATTAAAATTCCAGATGGAGCAAGATTAATGTGAAAAGGAAAGTCAACAAAATCACCAACCAGAAGATTAATTCACTCTGCATGAGACATCTCTGAAACATGTATATTTAGCATCTTTAAAGACATAAAGTGTAACTGTTTAAATAAGAATGAAATTATAGCTTAAACTCCCCTAGGACTAAAACAGCAACTTTCATCTAATAAGGACTCCAAAGAAGAGAATAAATAGAATGGCAGGGAAGCAATATTTAAAGAGATAATTGCTGAGAATATCCCAGAATTAAAGAAAAATATTGATGTTCTATTTTAAAACATACTTTGACTGCAGTGCTAGGTAAATAAAAACAAATTCACGGCATAAACATTGTATTAAAACTGTAGAACGCAACCTAGGGAACCAGAAAAGTTGCTTGGACATATTACCTACAAAGAGACAATAACTAGGTTGACAGCAGAATAATAAGCATCAGCAACAACAGATGCCAGAAGATAATGGAGTACTACCTGCACAGTGCTGAGGGAAAGAAGGAGTTAACTCAAAATTTTAAGCCGAGTCAAATTGTCAAATCAAGCATGAGAACGATATTAAAATATTTTTCAGAACAATAAAACTGAGAGGGGTTATCAATCAGCCACCTCCCACCACGGAAAAAACTAATAAAGGATGTACTTCAGCAAGAACAAAAGGGAACAAGGAGAGAAGAAATGAGATGCAAGAAACAATGCAAATCTCTCTCACTTCGGACAACTTAAAAAAAAAAAAGAAAGCAAGCAGGAAGATATGTATGTTATCTACCTGGCATACTTTTCTATTAGGGCAGAATAACCTCACCTCTCAAACTCTCTTGTTCCCATGCTATGTGGTGTTTTCTTGCTCTTTCTGAAAATTGGGACTCCCGGATGTCTTGAACATTTCTTCGCATTTGGGTCCATACACAGAGTTGAAAGCACATGTCTGACTGATTGAACCTGGTTACCTGTATTGTCTTTGAATTGGCCTCTACAGTGCTGTTCTACTGCTGTGCTAAGTGCCTGAATTTCCCTTCCATTAAACTTTTCGAGTTGTTCAATAAACTCTATTTTTTTTGCATATTCCGATTAGTATTGGTATAGGACATGTAAACTAAAGATCTCAGACATCTAATTCACAGTGTTTCACAGTTCTGTTTTTCATCTTTTGATTACACAAATAAAACTCTGATTCATTGGAGTTTATGCATGCAAATCTCACCTTTTAATATTGATATAATGCTATATGGGTAAGTGCTAATTTTAAATATGCAGTCACGAAGGGGGACTCCCCGTGGTTCCATGATTTATGTGCATGGCTCACTCCTATCAAATGTTTTTTGGGTTTTTTGGTGAGGAAGATTGGCCCTGAGCTAACATCTGTGCCAATCTTCCTCTTTTTGCTTGAGGAAGATTGGCCCTGAGCTAACATCTGTGCCAATCTTCCTCTTTTTGCTTGAGGAAAATTGTCTCTGAGCTACCATCTGTGCCAATCTTCCTCTGTTTTGTATGTAGGATGCCGCCACAGCATGGCTTGATGAGCGGTGTGCAGGTCCACACCCAGGGTCTGAATCCGTGAACCCCAGGCTGCTGAAATTGAGGGCACGAACCCAACCACTATGCTACTGGGCCGGCCCCTCAAACCTTTTAAAAATTTGAAATCACACTCCTCCTAAAAGATGGAATAATACAACAAAAATAAACACCTAAAACTCAGCTATAGAGAGGAGCTACCTGGGTGAAACAGTCAACAGAGTTGAGATTGAGAAGAGATTGAGAAGAGAAACAGAACTCAAAGTTTAAGAAATAGCTATGTTTAGCAGAGAGAAAGTTGGAAAACAGAAAGCATATACGGAAGAAAGGAACATGTGGAAAAGTTTACACACAGAAGCTTTGGGAGAGAGTCTTAAAAAGAGGAAATAAGTAGAGAAGTAGGAGGGTGGGACGTGAGCATGGGCCTTGAAGTCAGAGCTCACAAGGAGAAAGCATTTTTCATTAGGAAGCAGCAGGGAGGGCCCCAATGAAATTAGCCAGTATAGGTTTTAGAAAAAGGTAAAAACAAAAACAAACAAACAAAAACATACTTTTGTATAATCTTAGTTCATAAAATAAAATGATGTGGAATTATTTATCCCCTACTTTCTTCAAAAGAAATTAATGAGAAAGGCCCCATTACATATTTATTCTAAACCACAATGATGATTAAAAGTGCCTCTCAACTAAACTCCATAAAACTATTTGATGTCTCAATTATTTTATCTCCTCTTCAACAGAGGAGGATGTAGAATAATATTATACACAAAAATCTCTAATTCCAGAGAGTAATTTTTATCTCATCTATCAAGAAACAATTTGCCAAGTGCTGTTAAAAATATAAAAATAATGGATTTAATTTTCATATTTTCTTCTTTTCATTTGTCTTTGACCAAAAAGCATGTCTTGATAAAGGGACAAAGGAAGCTGAGGACTTAAAGGACAGTCTTTAATTGGCTGAAGTTAAATTAATAATGATTACAACTTTACCAATTCAACCAATGGATACGAGCCATTCCTCATTAATTTAGAGACTTGAAATACAAAACACCTTCCAAAATCACTTCTAAATTTTAATTTTTCAAATTATAAAGTAATAATTAATGATTATTGTAGTTAGCATGTTTATTTTACAGAAGTACAAAGTTTAAATGTTTGTTACAGTAAAATTATATTTTATGCGCTAAGTGGATCTCATACATAATCATTGTGCTCATATTTCTCTCAATTTTGTAGGACTCACAGAACATGATTTTACATTTTATATGATTATATGGATTCATAGTGCTTGTCTTCCTAATTTTATAACATGCTATTAATCATGACTATGATTCATTTTTTATAATGTCCTTAATCAGAATTCTAACCCCCCAATATATTGCCAGTTTCCTGTAAAAAGATAGAACTGTTTTCTTGGCATGCACTATGGGTAATAAGTATGTTCTCTCTGTAATGAATTTTCTTGCCAAAGTGAATATTTTAAAAGATACGACTAGATAAAATGAAGCTAATTTCTTCTAAAGTAATCTTCTCAATTTTTAATGATTAATTTTAATGAGCTACAGTTTTAAGTATTTCTATGACTAAACTATTGTATAATTACATCTAAAACCGAGGGTGCTATTAGAAAGTAGAACTGAGTTAACAAATTATAGCAAACCTCTCAATTACTCTATATGTCATCTCCAAGAAACAAATTTTGAGAATGTATACAGCAGACCTAAAAATGTGTGTTATTGGTTTAAAAACTGAAAATGTATGTAGTTGAAGATGTATGGAGCTATCTTAAAAACAAAGTTCTTACCTTCGTCTGATGCAACCACTGTAATATTATATATGCCATTTCTGATGTTCTCTGCCTCTCTGTCCAGGCTCTTGATAACTGTGATTGATCCTGAGTTTTCATCAACAGTGACCCACTGTTTTGGATCATTTAATTTCCTATACCTATTGATAACGATGAATTAAAATAACAAAATGTATCATAAGCCAAATTATAAGACCAGTGTCAAAATAAGTTATAAATTTTAAAAACATAGCAAATTTGGAGTTAACTGAAACAGAATTAGAAATACTTTATGCCTCTGCTGCTTCTTGCTTCTGGGTCATATGCTTTATATCCATTGCTCGGTGTTCTCAGCTGTGTATTTTCTTTAATTCGAACAGTCTGCAGTGCAGGGCTACACTCGGGGCCCTCATCCTGATTTTGCACATTAACAGTAATGGTCGCCGTGCTCATGGCTGATCTTGAACTAGCCTCATTCGAATACGGAGCTTCATTAACGACACCAATTTGCAGGTTCACCTGTTGTCTTTCTTCATAATTCAGAGGCTACAAAAGCAAGCGTGTTGAAAATCAGATCAAGACATTTAATATTTGGCAATGCTAACTTGGAAATACGTAAGTGCCGTGTTTGGAATAGTCATGAGAATGTTAAACATAGAAAGGAGGCAAATCCTTCAACTGATTCAGTATTTGCATGGAGCCAGCAAGAAAACCTGTTCCTCAACGATAAATTTAGCAAACGTAATATCATAGCTCTTAATAACAACTTCAGAAAGTATTTAATGAAGGTGCTTCAAGGTTAACACTTGAGATATTATTTTGGGGACTCCATACCCTAACCAACTGTTATTTTGTTACTCCATTAATTTGGGGACAGCTTATTCTACTCTCCTGAGATGAAGAAAATTATTTATACCTGGTTTGGGGTAGAAAACATGGGTCAAATTTTATAAAATATTTTTAAGAGGGGAGCAACAAGAAAATAGAAAGCTTATGGACATTATACTCTCCTTTTTTATCTCTTCTATCTCAGTTACTTTCTAAAGAACTGGCAGTATCAAGTTTAATGGAAAGTTGTTACTTCATTTTGCTTGATATGTAGTTGTGATGAGAACGGGTGAAGCTATTTTCTAGAAGACAGAAATTTTGTTAGGTCTTGGATTTCACAGAGATAAATTTCTTTCTTAGAATACCAAGGATTAGGGCAGGGGCTGAGTGATGACACAGACAAGATTTAAAGGACATTTCTTTGTTGTTTTGAAACAGAGAAATTAACCCACAAACTGCAGCTAATTTTCATCGTTGTAAGAAAAAAAGATTCATCATTTTGGATCCATGCTCCTTGTGAGTATGTACAAGAGGGAAACCCCACAGACTCACAAAAGCATCATGTTCTAGTTAAGGATGAAGCAGAAATAAGCCTCTAACTGTCCAAAGGCAAAAGCGCTCAGATCACTTTATGGACTAACTCTGGCTCCTGAATTACCTGCGAATTCTTTTGAGATGCTGTAGAATAGGATTAGAAAGAGGTTTTAGAAGTATTGACATCTTTGAATGGTTGAGGATTCCTATTTTGAACCGGGAAGCTAAGGATGTAATGGACACTGGATACAGATGGACAAATTTACAAACAGCCTCCCCATGGGTCTGACCAGGAGTAACTCATCATTTGGGAAATTCAGTAAATAAGTGGAGGCTCCTTGACCCAGCTACAGAAACAAATGGGCTAGGAAAGTTTGACACTGTCCTGTCAGCTTCAAAGCTGTGCTAGTTTTTGAATTAAGAGATATTGGTTACAAAGTGGATACTATATTAATTGAACATATATAAATCTATATACATTTTTTAAATCATACCTTTATAAAAGGTTCCCCAGAATGAATATATTCATTCCATTATATATGAGGAATATAACATTTACATTCACTTATATATCTATTTTATTCCTACATTTAGCAGAATTCCTTTCTTTTCATTAAACTCTAGTATACTGATCTGTGAAATTATAAGCTACAAATAACTAATTTACTAATTAATTCTTACCTTAACCACACACAGAATTCCTTCATTGGTTTTGAGATCTGTTACAATTTTAAAATTTCCATTTTCATTGCCCTTTAAAATGGTATAATTAGCTCTCCAATTAGCAGTGTTAATTAAATCCTTATCTTCAACGGTAACACGTAAGATTTCCACATCAACTGTATTTTCTTCCACTGATGCCACATACTAAAATAATAAAAACAAACAAACAAAATTTAATTAATAACTCTCATAAAAACAGAACACCATGTGAAGTAAGCCCGATTCTTCTAATTCCAAAGTACTATGTTGACATAATTTTAAGCCCTAAGTCCAAGTTGCTGTCTTGGGGGTACTTTACTTGAAATCACAGGGCATGGATGGAAATGTGCATATTTAGCAATTAACACCAGGTGTACATTTTTCTTTTACTAATTTCCTATACTTACAGAAGAACGGGTGAATGTTGGCAAGTTGTCATTCACGTCTTTAATATCAATGATGCAAGTTGAAGTAGTTTGCAAACCAAAATACTGACCATCCATGTCTTGTACTTTTATTTTCAACTGGTATCTATCAACTAACTGAAAAGAAAGTAAAATTTAATTATTGAGTGAAGGCAATATTATAAATGAAGTCTTGATTTACACTTGATAATTTTCCTTGCATCAAAGATTTAAGAGGTATGCTATTCAATTTCATAGCTTTCATACACTGGCAGAAGAAAAATTTTCTCATACTAGTAATTTTCAATTAATTTACGAAAATAGAGTAGTTTCTCAAATTTAAAGTGAAACTCATAGAATATGGAATCAATTGGTTTTAGTTTTACTCAACAAAAAGAAAAGATGTACCCGTAGTACATTTAAAATTACCTAGTAACTATATCAAAATCTTTATCTCCTATCCAAAGAACATTCTTTGCTCAAAAATACATAGCAGTGACTCTTGTACCCATCTCGCAATAAAACAATAAAGTGAAATATGCTCCTGTAAAAAAGATATATTTTAAATATTTACATTTATAAAAAGATCATCAAATTCGCATGAAAACAAAGGTCTGGGGCTATGTAATTTCTTCTCTCAGAGGAATATAGAATCTGGCTATTAGGGCTTTCCACTCATCAGAGATTACAGAAGGTTCATCACTAGTTAAAAAAAAGTGTTTCTCTTCGTATCAGTTTCATTTATCGTAAGTCCTTGAGATACAGAAGGATTGAAAACAACACTAATAATATCCTCTTGATTGAATATTAGGAGACTCCGGTTCTATTCCCAACTCCAAAATTAACAAATGTAATCTCAGGGAAGTTGGAAAATTCTTTTTACTTAGATTTCCTCTTCTATAAAAAAATGATAACTTTCCTAAATAATTCACCTCTTTTCATAAGACAAAATAATATGTGAAAAACTATCCTAACCGTCTTCCTAAAATAGTCACTCTTCTCTCACATTGCCACCTTCTTCCCTTAATTCCATTACCTCTTAGACTTTCTTGTCCTCATGCATTACCTAAAATAGAACTAACATTTCTTTATATCTCTATGCTTTTTATATACATAATTTTCCCAGTTTACTCTTCTCTCATAACCAATCACATATAAAGACTTGAAAAATAATGGTCTTATTTCATTTAAAAATTCTAAAAACCTCGTGCTAGTGTACTTTTAGGAGAGAATACATATTTTGTTTGTAGTGAACTAAGATTTATTGGAAACAATCAATTGGCTGACAGAACAAAGAAATGAAGATTAGTGGACCTAAATATTGGCTTATGATATCTTCAGATGGAAAAAAAATCCTGATGTTTAAGAGACTTAAAGGGTTGAAGGTAACAGATGAGAACTGGAAATCTGGGGTCACAAAGTGGCTCCAGAGCACTCTTGGGTAAAGTACTCCAAGACTCCTTCGTTAGTCGAATGTTTGCAACAGATTTATCGGAAGGATGTACTTGAGACTTGATGATAAAAGAGGATTTGGTTTATAACCTGCTTTTCTTAAGCACATAAGTTCCATAAAGAATCTATATAACTGAGGAGCTGTAACAGCAATTCATTCATTCATTTATTCAGCAAATGATATTGATATTATATATCTCACTGGCACACACTAACAGTAAAAATAAATGAATTTATAAATAACAAAATAAAATTTTAATAAAATAAAATTTCACTTAGAAATATCCTGCAGACACAGTAAAAGGACTAATTTTATTAAATTTCAACCCATAGTCTATGTGAAGAAATGACAGCTATGCATAAAACACTTCTGCTGCGTAACATAGTATGATGTTCTTCTCAAGAAAAAGTACTTGTGTGATTGTTTGACTTATGAGCTGAACTAGCTAATGTTCTTTTCATAGAATACCATTTTTATGTAAAAGACTCCTATGTTTATTCAGACTAGTGTATTTTGAAGACAGTTTGTCACACATAAAATGATTCTGTCACTTCGAGGAAAACAACTATTTGTTGCCATTGATAAACTGGAGTTTTCAAGCTAAAATGAGAATTCTGGAAAGCTTCTATCAACCATTGTGCTAGTAATGGAGGTGAGGAGGTCATTTTTTTCAATATTGTTTAATGAAATGTGTCAATATTTGGAAGCTCTGCATAACTCAGTGAACCAAAATTTCCCAAATGACCAATGCATAATCTTACAAAATTGTATGTGGCTATCTATGCACTCACTCAATATATAAGATAGACCAATGGATTTCAATGTAACAAAGTTCGAAAGTTCACTGACAAGGCTTCAGAATGCACACAGCAAAAAATATTTAAGAAGCTACCACTTGTCAATTTTTGATGTGGTATCAAACCATAATATCCACAATGATTTGACATTACTATTAAATTACTCCTCTCTTTTCTAACTTCATATCACGTTGGATTTTCCTTATATACCTCAGCTAAAACTACATATTGTGACAGACCAAGTGCAGAAGGAGTTACGAGAATCCATCAGTCTTAGATCGTCAGGTATCAAAGAGACTTGGAAAAATGCATAATAATTCCATTCTTCTCACTAAATTATTTATTGTTTTGAAAAATGTGCTTATTCAATAAAAATGTTCTTTAGGTTAACATGTAATATATTTATTACTATTTTAAATGGGTAAATAAATGCATACTTTAAACATTCATCAGTTTTGAATACTAATAGAGTAAATATTGATAAATATAACCCATATAAACAAACATCTTTGGAATCCTCAATAATATTTAAGAGTGCACAGGGGTCCTGAGACCAGAAAATTTGAGGACCTCTAATGGATAGGGAGAGGGAGAGGAAATGAATCTGATATGACGTTTTAGGAATTAAAGAAATACCTGACCAACACATTTCACTATATTTTAAGATAAGGGATTATAAATGTAGTAAGTAGGGCAGATAAACTGCTATAAGAATTCAGATGAATAAACACTTGGTGGAGGAGTAATAGCTGAATAACCAAGTGAATGAATTACTAAACCAGGACAGTTGCAATGGAAATGGGCAGAATATAAATGTAACATCATTTCGGAGTAACATCAACATGCTTTAAAAAGAGATTTGATATAGGGCGCAAGAGGAGGCATCAAATACAATTTTGAGAACATGAATCCAAGGTAACAATAGAAAAATTATTAATAGGAAAAGGATGTATTAATGTTATTCTAACTAGAAGACATGGGAAGGAGACAGCATGTTTAGAAGGAAAGACAAACTCAATTTTAGATGTATTGCATTTTAGGTACTTGTGAAACATCTGAATAAGGATTTCTAGCAGGCAATTCAAAATGGTAAACCAGAGATCAAAGAGATATAAACTTTCTCTTAATCTATGTAAAGAGAGGTATGTAGATGAGATTGTCAAGGAAGAGATGACACAGACAGGAGATGCATTGTTATCTGTGGATAATAAATTTCCACACATTTCCAAAAGTTTCACCTTTCATATTTGACATTTCTTGTTTTTACTATAAATATATAGTATTTATACTATAAATACTGTAGTATAAGTGTATACATTATAGTCTAAGTATGTATACTATAAATATGTTTATATTAGGAAATTTGATTTAATAAAACATTTAATTCAGGAGAGAACAAATTAGGAGTTCAAAATTGGTGCACTGCAAGGTTAATGCACTCCATCGACATACTTAAAATAATAATTTTTCTAAAATTATATTCACAACATGTTTTTCAAAACATATCTACAGTTGATACACAGAGAAATACAGGTACTACTAAATAGTCATGTGATAATCAAGTTTTACTTGTTAATATTTATGTTACCTCTCTGTCTAGTTGAGACGATGACGTGGTGATCATGCCTGTAGTTGGATGCATCGAAAATAGGGTGGGTGATGCTGGCAACTGCTGGATGATGGAGTACCTCAGACGCGTATGCATCGTGTCAGGTTCATCTTTGTCAGTTGCACACACCTGTCCGACAGTAGAACCTACATATTGAAAAATCCTCTTTAACTTCCAAAACTTATACATTTTCAACTTTCCTTTTATTTTACTCCTCTCCATCTATCTCAAAAAAGATTTGGAGCACTTAGTTATATATAAGAGTAATAGCTTTCATAAATTTGCAGGCTACTACATAAAGTATCACTTCCTCTTAAATATCCCAGCATTCTAACATTTGAAATTTAGCGACCACATACATATTTACTTATAACTTTATAAATGTTGATAACATCCCTTCATGGTCTTCGTATTTCTAGACTAAGGAGTTCTAATTATTCTTTAATCTTTTTCTTTTTGTAAGCCTGCAAGTAAATTAATCGTGTGGGTCAGTTTTCTCTGAAAATTCTTCATTTAGTTAGATCTGTCTAGAGGAAGACTTGAAAACTGTATTCTGACTTCCAGCTGAAATAGCCCATTTTCATAAGATTGAGAAAACGTTTGTATTATTCTCAGCCACCTTTGTAATAATGCCCAGAATACTGTCAATCATTTAATCACTACTGAACACCAGTACACCTTACAAGATTAAGACTTCAGTTGCCCAAAGACATTCTTTTTAGAGTACAGTATCTTAAAAGTATCTGTTTTATCTCACACAGGAAAGCAAAGTATCATTTCTTGAGTAACTCCTGTTTTTCAGGCACTGTGCTTGGCATTCCATGTGTGTTATGCTTCCTTTAATCTTCATAACAATCTTTCACATTGACATCCCATTTTACAGATAAGGAAACTAAGGCTTATCCACTAGGAAAATTTCCCAAGGTCACGTGCACAGCTAGTGAAGGGCTGAGTACAATTCTACCCACAGCAGCCTGACTGGCAAGTCCCTTGTTTTTGCTAGCAGGATATTCTCCCATATATTGTCAAGGTAGGTGCTCACCAACTCTGGAATTTTCAGAAACTGTAAACATGTAAGTTGTTTCTGTAAAAATTGGGTAGTTATCATTTTCATCCTCAATTTTGATTACTAGGGGCAGTGGAAGTTCTGGAGTATACCCATCCGGAGTTGTTGCAAAGGCAATTAGCTGTGAAGAGAGTAAAATAAGAAAAAAAAAAGGAAAAATGAAATATGGTTCAAACATGCTTTGGCTTTGATTTGGAGACTGTTCCGCATTTGCAGTGTGAGTTTCACCACGTGTCATTGTTTTGGGATGTGGACATAACCTTAGTGCCACAGAGGTGGTTAATTTCATGGGATAGAATAACATTCCATGTTTAAATTTATCTACTATCACAACAGATAATTTTGCTTTCCTCACCATTGTTGTATTGTTGTTCATGAGTTCAATTGTTTTTATTATTATTTTCCCAAAACAGTCTTGAGGATTATTTTGTTTCATTTTGTTTGAAAGTTTTACATGCATGGATTTAAAATACAACTTTCTGGATCTTATTTAACGTTCAATTCTGAGGATTCCAAATTCCCCAGGTGCAGTTAACTGGAATACTATCCTATGTTCTACTAATTAGGATTTAAGGCATATTGATGGTTAAATTGATATAATTCTCTTCATAAGAATTTTTTAATTCAAAAAGGAGGAGTCTGAAATAGAACAGATGAATGGCTGTAAATTGTTATGTGAAAAGCAATTTATTTCTTTTGATTTTACAAGAAAAATTTCAAATCCAATTTTCCTAATAGCAGCTGTCATAGAAAGAGCAGAACATCACAGGTACTTAGAAGGCCATGTTGTGGCAGTTCGAAATCTAAATATTTCATTCAAAGTTTGCATGTCTAATCAGGTAACTTAGTCTACTGATGAATAATTAATTAATTCAAAATAGATGTAAAATAATTAAAATTGAGTTAAGGAAAATGACCAGGTCTTGTTGGGAAATCAACACAATGTTAGATTAAATTCTTACATATTAACTCATTCCACCATGGGAAGTTAATCAGTTGATAAAAAGACTGAATAATCTTAGTTAAGCATTGTCTATACTCCTCATTTGCTCACCACAAGTTAACTTTCTCCCATTGGAAAAGTACTGAGGCTTAACTTCTGCACTTCACTTACCTCCTATGGGATCTCTCTCTGTACCACACGGGGGTTCACAGATCTTTTCTGCCAACTAAATACCTACTCTTCAAAGTGGTGCTCTTTTCTTCTTTTGAACAATCCAGTAGAACCTAACACTATTTATTCTATAAAATTCTTTTTGCTTCAAGTTAAGTCTGTGCTACCAGAAATAGCCAGAGCAGAGATGACAAACTCAGAAGGCAAATGAATTGAGAATGAGAGATGAAACAGCCAAGCTTAATACTTACTTATACAATATGTAAACTTTAGACTTTACCTCAAAAGATTCATACTCCTCACGATCCACAGCACGAGTGCAATACAGGTTTCCAGTATCTCTCTCTACATAAAATAAATTTTTAGGTTCTCGGTCAACTCCAGGCCCCCTTATGGAATAGTAGATAGTGTAGTTCTGGGCTGTGTCAGATTGAATCTAGAAAGTATACATTATATAAAAAGAGACAAATTTTTTATTTCAGCAAAACTTTCATCCATAAACGTATGCAATCACATTGCCATTTTTATTGCAATGAGTAATAACTCTCTTTAATTTATTATTATATATAAATAAAAAGCAGCAATAAAATAAGGCAACGTAATAATCAGGAAATTTCATGAGCCAGGCCTGAGGAAAATAATGTAGTAGCATCTTAGTTTTCCAGAATAACTTTAAAGGCGAAATGGTGCCTATGTGGACCAAACATTTAAGACTTTTTCTGTCTTAGAAAACAAAGTATTCTGAGCATGTAAAATTTCCTTTTTTCAATTTTTTTAAACCTGAATTTTTATTATATATAACATAATACTTAAGACACTGGGTTTAAAGTATATTGTCTGTGGAGCAAAAACTTGGAAAACGCCTTTCTTAATTAGTTTTTGTTACTTGTCAGCATCTTCTTTATTCTAAGAGCTGAGGGGGGAAAAATGAGAATAGAAATGGTGTACTATCCTGGCAAGTGTGATATTTTGATTCAAAAAGCAAGTTTTTTCCAAGTTGTTTTCATCCCCTTATATCAGGATGCCTAAAACAATTATTTTCTAGCAATTTCTTTCTCAACTTTAATATGCTCTTCTCTCAGTTGCGTTAAATTTGTTGGTGGGATACAAAGGAAGATACTCTCTCACCATTTCAAGAACTGAGGGAAAAGAAACCCAAGTCATAGACTGAATGTTACTGGCCACTGACAGTGGAAGAAGACAAGAAGATTCGCGTGGGTTGCCAGTAAAATTAAAAAAGGAGAGAAAATGTGGAGCCGGTGTGATTTAAGCAGTGGACTTGGACATAAGCAACAGAAAGGTGTATGTGTCTTTGCCCTTTATGGCATTTGTTCATTTATCAGTGATTTCATCCTTTGTTATGGAAGACGTTTGGGGTTTTTCTAGACTATGCCCAGGTTCTGTGATGCACTTGCTGATAGGAAAATTCATTAAGAAACCATGTGTTTGAGAGTGCTAGATGAGTTTTACAGTTTTATAAATGACCTTTGCATGACTAAAACTTCAAAAAATATACGTAGGTATAAAGATATATATTTATATCCATATATTGAAACATATAATACACCTACTCATTCATTCATATATTCATACACAACTATTTTTTAAATAACTGCATACTCATTGTCCAAATTAAAAAAAAGATGGAACCCATAAACTTTCACAGTGGAAGAAAAGTAAATTGTACCTGTTGCAGAAAAAGGGGGAAAGGACCCAAGGAATTCTCTAGCACTGAACAAGGAATAGGAGCCCATCTTCTCTTGGCACGTCTTAGAACTTTTTCCTTAGAATGTCTTTTCTTTAGTACCTCAATTGAGAAGACAGAAAAACAATGATAAAGTCAATGACTACTTTATTCTCAAACATTAGAACTCTGATGCATCTTTCTCCTCTCATGAGGATTAGCTGGGGAGGTGTAAAACCATGGTGGTGCTTGAAAACCACACTAAATATCAACACTGCAAAAAGACAATGAAGAAATAACTGCCCTGTTAGCACAGCAATCTCTTGAGAAAATAACTTGGTAGAAATATGGAAGGAAGAGAGATGGAATTGGAAGCCTAGAAGCAAAACTGGGAAAATAAAAATTGCTGTTGCCATATTGCCATGCAAAAACATGGGAAGAGAGATATGTAAAGAAAATAGAGTGTGTGTTCTTCTAAATTAGCATAAGCATCTTCCACTCACCAGCAATTAGGAAGAGCCAGGGGGCCAACAGAGAGATCTGTGTCAGAATGAGGAGAAAAACATGGTGACAACTCTCAAACTGTGGCAGTGAGTAACGGCCAATGGTTGAATAGAGGTCATTTTGATCTTGAGTGTGACAATATAATAAGCATGCATGAGGTCTGAACCTCAACCTAAAATAGTCATCTATTTTCTAAGATTACAAAATGTGCTGTCTAAGATACATGAGACCTCCAGAGATAGAGTTTCAAGGTTTCTTTTTGGAAATCTATTCAACAGTAAAGATCAAGAAATACTTCTTTGTGTCCCTCGAGTTCTTATGCTGTAACATATCCCAGTTTCTCCTTTTATGTCCCAACTGAAAAGGAATTACAACCTGTAATAATCTATGTTGCACAACCCTTTTCCATTTGAACACTGTTAAATTGTATCATGCTTTCCATTCTTCTTCAAGCAAACTATTGCATATCCTTTCTGATTCCACATCTTCCCTGGTAATTTTAGTTACACATGAAGAAAATATTTCACTATATTTCATTTTTCTAGTTTGGTATACCTTTGTTTGATGCTCTAAAAGGACAACCATTTTCTTCTCTTCTTGGTTCTCAGTGTTGGAAAGTAATATGGTAAAATTTCTCTTCTCTGAAGACAAAAGAATAGCATTCTTTGTATAGACTGAACCATCTTCTAAAATTTGGAAATCAGGATCACTTGAACGAATTAGATTTGCAGATTTAAAGCATTCCTTCAGGTTAACTGTGGAAAACATACATAAAAATCATTTGTAAGGTAAAAACAGTCTATAAAACAATATGGACTTTTAACAGTAATCTATGTATTTGGTGAGGGAGCCAAAAACTTAAAATTAATTACACTGACACTTATAAATTTTGCATTTTTAAAAGGACATATGAAATCATATGGTTAATTAAATTGTATTTAAATACATCACTTATAATACGTACTTTACAACCTTTAAAAAAAAGAGATACTTGTCTTGAAATAAAGGCTTATGAACTCCAATGTTTGAATATTTAAACTGACACCAAAAAAAGTTTTTCATTATTAACTGAAATCAGCCATAGAGTAACACATAGGGACACTTGAAGGAAGTTAAACAGAATCTAGAGGATGAAAATCAGCAGTTATTGAATCAAAATATTACTGAACTCTTTACATCTATTGTTAATAGTCATCACATTCTCTGTTCTCATTGGTCTGATCTTTTCACAGTTGAGTTATGTGAAAAAAAAATTGATAAAAAATAATATGTGCAAGTAAATGTCAATGAGATGCCAAAATGTTTTAGGATGAGAATCCCCAAACAATAACTCAAGAAATAGCTTCAATACTGTTTCTCAATTTCATAGAAGCATATTATAACATACACCATATCCTTCATCTAGCATAAACATTAATAATAATTTTATTACTCAAACTAAACTTTATCTGCTTCATATAATCATGTTCTTCAATAAAACCCAAACTTCCTTTCATTGGAATGACTCTATATGTATTATAAATGGTAATGTATTATATTCGATTTAACAATTAGTTCCAATAGAGTTATCTTTCTAAAAATTTACACTAATGTTACAAGATCACACCAAATTAGGATTTACTACATATTTTGGCAGTTTCTTACCTCTGCCAACAAATTTCTCAGCGTCTAGTTTGGAGGGAACATGCAGTGTCACTTTTTTGCAGGCATCACAGGCAAATATTAAGATCTAAAATATCAAATGAATATTATGCATAAAAATTCCTTTTCATGTGTATATAGTTTATATAAATTATAAATTTATATAATTATAAGGCAGTTTATATAGTTGGCAAAATAAAATAAAAAACATACACTGGAGTAAGTAAGAAATCAGAAAAAATTGTGTGGAGGCGAAGAATAAAACAACAGACTGAGAGCCATGGCTCCCCACTTCACAAAGCAACTTGGAATTCCACACCCTCTTGGGCTTTGCTCTCTATTCTGTAAAATGGAGTTAACAGTCACTCCATTGACTGACTCAGTGGGTATACTGAGGAACCAATGACAACCTATTGTGAGAGTGTTAAAAAACATTAGGAAGGCAGCCCAGTTATGTAAATAGAAAAGTGAAACAAAAACAAATGTGATGAACCAGCAAATTGTTTCAATTGATTTGCAATTGAGGATGAGCTATGGTACCAAATTAATAATATTCTAAACAAAATCTCAATGCTTTTAAAGAGAAGCATTAACTTATTGCCTTGGAATGACTTGGAGAGTATTATGTATGACCCTATAAACAGGCAAATAACTTTAAATCTGAATGCCATCTGAAGGTGCATCTTCTCACAAATGAGAGTTAAGGTCATTTTAGAAAACATTTCACTTAAAATTTCTTAAATGAGTTAGTGATTTATGGTGAACCACCTCCAATACAACATACATTTGAATATACTGAAATTTAATTTTGTTCTCTCTGAAATTTTACATTGGATGCGTCTGAAAGATCACAATGTTTTTCTACAGTTTTGCAAAGGCCTTTGATCAAAAGCAAGGTGGCTAACTGGTATTTACACTGTTATTTAAAAAGTCTAGAAACATACATTAAGATCATCAAAATTTGGACGAAAATTTTCATTTCCAATACTCATTACAGAACCTTTGGGGGCTGGCCCCATGGCCGAGTGGTTAAGTTCACTCGCTTTGCTTAGGTGGCCCCAGGTTTTGCAGGTTCGGATCCTAGGCGTGGACCTAGCACTGCTCATCAAGCCATGCTGAGGCAGCATCCCACATAGCAGAACTAGAAGGACCTGCAACTAGAATATACAACTAAGTATTGGGGGGCTTTGGGGAGAAGAAGAAAAAAAAGGAGAAAGACTGGCAACAGATGTTAGCTCAGGGCCAATCAAAGAAAGAAAGAAAGAAACTTTAATTATGCGATTTAAATTACATGTGAAGGATCAGGCAAGGCAGAAATTACATTTCATTTGGAATTTACCGATGGACTCAATGAAGAGACTGTATTTGGATTGGAAATTAAAAGATGAGAAGAATTTCACCGGCTGCTGAGTTGAGAGAGAACAGCAGTAGAACCGGATAACTGAGGAGGCCAGCTCCAGGTGACTGAAAGCATACATCCACTAGCAATCATTGTTTACTAGGTGCTAGGCAGTGTTTAAAGGCTACAGCAGTGAACAAAGCAAAGTCCTTGACCTCGTGGAGATTACTTTAGAAGGAGAGACAAAAAAAAAAATACGCAAATGGACAAAGGTCACATAATGCCAAGAGACAAATGTCATGACAAAAATAAAGTAGGGAAAGAGAGTGACAAAGGGAAGACCAGAAGCCTGAAGGAAATGAGGAAGCAAAGCACTTCACTGACTGTGGAGGAGTCTTCCAGATGGAGCAAAAACAGAACAAAGGCCCTGGAGGGGGACTTCACCTGGTGTGTTGGAGGAACAAAAAGGAGGTCACAGTGGGAGAGCACAGTGAGGGAAGAGTGATGCGAGATGATAGTAAAGAGACAAGCAGGGGCACATCACGTAGAGTCTAAAAGGCTGTAGTAGGAGTGCAGATTTTATTCTGAGTGCGAAGAGAAGCAACAGTAGTTTAGAAGCTTTGAAGTGGCGTAATCTGGAGAGCATTTACATAGAAGCATTCTGGTGGCTATGTGAGAACAGACTACAGAGGAGCAAGAGTGGAAGCAAAGAGACCAATTTGGAAGCTACAGGAGGAATCTAAGAGGGGGACGACGGGGACTTGGACTAAGGTAAAAATGGTGGAGAAGGGGAGAAATGGCCAGATTAAGACAAAACTTTGGGTAACGGTGTCCTGGACGTCCATTCATTCTGCATTCAACAAGTATTTATTGAATCTCCACTACGCACCAGACACAGAATAAACATGATCCTCATGAAACATTCAATTCAAGGGTATGACCTGTTTGCCATTTCAATGAAGTAAGATGAATCTGTGATGGGGAAGTAGAGGGTGCTATGGGAGAGCATTGGGAACAAGCCTTGTTTAAGAGACAGATGATGTCAGCTGAAGAGTGGCCACAAATTAGCCATGTCAAAAGGAGGCAGAGTTGACATGTTCCAAACAAAGGCACAGCACATTCGAAGGCCCAGAGACGACACAGAGGTGAAAATGAAATCGGGAATGGCTGATGCATATAGCACAAGGGTGACAGTAGTCTAACATGGATTCAGAGAAGTAGGCATGGAACAGATTTTGAACAGCATTAACAAAGTATAAGGATTTTTTTTCCTAAAGACAATAAGAAACCACAGATTCATTTTAAGCAGATAAACTACCTAAGTATCTTTCTATTTGAATAAGGTATGTCTGGCCAGTGTGGAGAACGGATCAGGGGGTAACAATTTTCATTTCAAAAAATGGCAACTAGGTCATTCAGACAAACTCCCATGCCAAAACTAAAAATGACGGATACAGTTTTTAACCATCCTAAAACATTTAGCAAGAATTGCTAGGCAAAAGCTGAGGATAAAACTGGAACACAGAGTGGTATGAGGAGCCCAGAAACAACTTCTGATCTGAAAAGATTTGACTCTGGTTTGTTGGCCTCTGAGAGTGAAATCAAAGCGTGGGCCACATAAGATCTGAGAGAAGAGCCACCCACTGGGACCTCAAATACTAAACTTTCATTGTAACGTTGAGTCAGAAGTAAACCAGCTCAAGCATGGATTTGTGGTCCACATTTACATCACTTGCTTAGTCTAGGAACCTCAAGCCATTAAATTAGTTTTAAGAAGGCCTGGCATGTGATCACTACCACAGATGCTGAAAGACCTTTGACCAAATTCAGTAACTCTATTTACATATTTTTGAAAAGCCTCAAAATACAGAAATCGATGAATACTTCTTCAATATGATTTTTATATTATATTATAATAACAACATCAATGGGAAACCACTAGAGGCATCCCCACTAAATTCAGAAGCAAGTAGACTTTCCAAGGTCATCATTTATAGTTAACATTATATTAAGGTATATCAGGCAAGAGGAAAATATTAGATGGCATATGAATTGGAAAGGAAGAGGTAAAAAAAATCTCTATTTGCATTTGATATGACTGTTTATCTGGAAAATCCAAGCAAATCAATCAATAAATTACCACAAAATAATAAGATCATTTAGGTAAAGGAGCAGAAATAACTACTAAAATACAGAAATCATTAGTCTTCCAACACATAAATAAAACCAGTTAAATAATAGAAGACAAGAAATCATTTTCAAAAGCAATAAAAAGTGAAAATGCCAAGGAGTAAACTTAACAAGAAACATGTAAGCCTATTTGAGAAAAATCTGAAAATATTTTTCAAGGACCCAAAAGTAGACTTGCACAAAAAGAAAGACGTATCATTATTTAGGATAGGAAAAATCAACAACACAAATATATCAATTCTCATTAAGTTAAATTTTAAACTTTATGATCCCAATAAAAATCTCAACAGTGTTTTTTCTGGAACTAGACAAGCTGATTTAAAAGGTCATCAGGAAAAATATATAGTTAAGATAGGAAAATTAGGAAAAAGAAAAGCAATAGAAGGATATTAGCCCTAGCAAATGTTAAAAGATTCTATGAAGTCTCAATAACTAAAACAATGCAGGTATATGAATAGATATAAAGATATTAGATGCACACAAACTAAAAAGTAAGAAGTAAAATAATTTCTATTTGCATCTTATATAACTCTATATAGTCCATAAAGGTTGTAACTTTTTGTTACACTCACCAACAATCTATGAGAGTTTCTATTTCTCCAAACTCTTGGATGTTTGCCAAATGAGAAATGAGATTTCAATGTAGTTTTAAATTCATCTTTTATGATTATGAGTGAGGCTAAAATGTTTTTATGGTCTATTTTTATTACTTTATGCTAATTTCTCACATCCATGTTCATGTCTGACTTCTTGATATACAGGAAC